>NC_141685.1:1372121104-1372188604 GCF_964263255.1 Lissotriton vulgaris | reverse complement strand
AGACCTCACAGTAGTGAAAAATGTAATAGACTGTTTGATACTACTAGGACATACAAACTACCACAGTACATGTCTTACCTTTTACTTACATAGCATGATGCCCCTAGGACTACCTAGGGCCTACCTTAGGGGTTACTGATATGTAATAAAATTGGAGTTTAAGGCTTGGCTAGTAGTTTTAAATGTCAAGTCGAAGTGGCAGTACACTGCAGCACAGGCACTGCAGTAGCAGGCTTGAGACAGGTTTGAAATGCTATTTCTTTGGGCGGCACAATCAGTCCCTGGGTATATGGTATACCACTTTACAAGGGGCTTTCAAGTAAATTAAATCTGTCAGTCAGGTATACTCCAATTATACACATGATTAGGGAAGAAGCACGTGCACTTCAGCACTGATTAGTAGCGATAAAGTGATCAGAGTCCTAAGGCCAACAAAAAGATACAGCAAAATGCGGAGGTGAAAAGCAATAAGGTGGGGTTGGGACCACCTTAAGAATGCAAGGTCTAACAAAAACGAACTAAGGATAACATGAGTAAAACATCAGGTTTCTCTACAGCATTTGGTGAGACAAGTGGGCCTTCTTTTATCTTCCATAAATGCAATCCTTCCCGGACCCCTTTATTATATAGCTCTTCAAGGAAAAAATATAAAGCACTTACAAAGGAGCCTCAAATACTCAAAGATGGTAGACTTCTTTAATATGGGACATATACTAAAAGCAGCACGAAAACAGAGTGCAATAGGGTCCAAAAAACTTGAGTGACCCATGAGAGTATGCATGCAAGCCTATGGTATTCCAAACTAGAGATATACGCATGCAATTTTCGTTTTTAGGAGAGAATGTGCCTGCTGAAAAAAACCTTATTTTTAAAAAGTGCATTGCAGAATATCAGGAATTTGCTGTGGGACACCTTGAAAACTTGCATACAGATTATGTGCACACACCTTGCAGTCAGTTGTTGTGGCCGAGTGGTTAAGGCGATGGACTAGAAATCCATTGGGGTCTCCCCGCGCAGGTTCGAATCCTGCCGACAATGAGAATCTTTTTAACATCGGCTACAATTTCAGAAGTTAACCTTTAGTATTTCTTCCATGTCAGTTTTATAAATAGGTGGCTTATTTTGGTGTCACTATTGCCATATCACATATTTATTATCGCTCCCCCTTTCATATCTTTGCTATAACTCTCGTCCTTCATTAGCGCTGGTGCAAACGCTTCAAATTTTTATACCCTGGCTCTCTCGGTCATACCTGTGCATGCACTTGAAACTTACTTTACCAATAAAAGAAGCAAATAGAGAAATAAAATAAAAGTGCTAGCTGGATTAGGCAAACACACTTCATAAAACTGCATTTTCTTTTCTATTCCCCCCCGTGTTACAAGCTTAACTGCTCCCTGTGTAATTTCTCTTAACCTGCTGTTCGTGGAAAGGGAATTTCATCTACAAGCTCTTTCTGTGTTTTTTCCTAGTCTTTTCTTTCCCTTTTCTTAGATTTGTAACTGTTCCTTTACGTGCTCTATTTAGGCGCCATTAATCTCATTTGAGCTCCTTGTACCTGCTGCTGTTTTCTCCACACCTCATACTATCTTTTCCCTCTTTCTCTCTTTCTCTGCGGTTGGTGGCTACTTTCCAAAGCGTCTGATGCCCCAATGTTCCTTCGTCTTGTTGTCAGACGTGAATTTGAAAAGCAACTAAATTAACAAGCCTTTACCACTCACACATGGCAGAAGTTTATACTTTAATTCAATGAGCTAAGAAAAGTGTGTTGTGGGGCCCCTACGAGCCATGGTGCTTGCTTCATCATAATTAGGCATGCAGTCATTAGCCACAGCTCTGAATATGGGTCACTGAGGTCAGTTTCAATAATTCCTCAAAAACCTAACCATGCAGTCCCCCCTAACTGTGTAGTTATCTTGCTTTACTGCTGTTTGTGTGATTAGCTGGGAGGAGCTCACGGCAGCATCCTCCCAATAAAATTGTAGATGGACCGTTCCTTAACTCTTTCTTGCTTCAAATACAGATGGCTTGAGGAGGTACAGGGGAGATGCAGGTCTAATAAACAGAATAGAATATCTGCGCCAGGTGTGTTTCTCTGCATTGGTGTCCCATCACAGGCCCACCAGTGTATGTGTGATCTTTGACTCCTGCCAGTTCACAAGCAGGCGGCCAGGAAACGGTTTCAGCCTATCAACCACTGAGGAGATAAAGCCTTTGTATAAGGAATGAGGAAGCAATGAACACATTCAGCCTATCACAGGAGTAGCCCTGAGTGTTCCGAATTATAATTTCTTCATGTCACCGTACGTTATTGAGCCCAAGTAGCTCGCCGTGATCGTATAGTGGTTAGTACTCTGCGTTGTGGCCGCAGCAACCTCGGTTTGAATCCGAGTCACGGCATTGTGGTTGGCAATGTCACGGCAGTGGGGTTTTTCCTTTACAGAATTCCCAAATGTACCAGTTGTTTTTGTAAAATGTCTATTAAAAACAGATCCTTTTCAATATTTAAACGATCTAACAACAAATTATTTAAACACACATGATTATAAGATGTAGGTGTACTGTACTTACTGACATAAATTATCGTTCTTGAACATATTTGCGGTAAGGGGAGCGGAGCTCTCCCCCAGGCCAATCAGAATGCAGATGAATGCAGTTGCAGTTGAGTGACCTGTGTTGTGGCTGTCTACAGGGAATGCACATATGTAGCTGTCTCGCAGCCCAATCCAGACGTCAATCGAAGACAGGTTTCAATGCAAATAGAGCAGTAAGTGCAGAGAAATGCTCACTCTCTAAAAATGGCATTTATACAATAGTAAGATTAAATCCAACCTCACCAGTAGATAGGATTTATCAATAAATAAATAAAGCTTCTCCTCTCTGATATGGAATTACCCCCCAAAAAGTATAAGGGAATACCCAATGCTAACCTATGAGAGGGGCAGACCTCACAGTAGTGAAAAATGTAATAGACTGTTTGATACTACTAGGACATACAAACTACCACAGTACATGTCTTACCTTTTACTTACATAGCATGATGCCCCTAGGACTACCTAGGGCCTACCTTAGGGGTTACTGATATGTAATAAAATTGGAGTTTAAGGCTTGGCAAGTAGTTTTAAATGTCAAGTCGAAGTGGCAGTACACTGCAGCACAGGCACTGCAGTAGCAGGCTTGAGACAGGTTTGAAATGCTATTTCTTTGGGCGGCACAATCAGTCCCTGGGTATATGGTATACCACTTTACAAGGGGCTTTCAAGTAAATTAAATCTGTCAGTCAGGTATACTCCAATTATACACATGATTAGGGAAGAAGCACGTGCACTTCAGCACTGATTAGTAGCGATAAAGTGATCAGAGTCCTAAGGCCAACAAAAAGATACAGCAAAATGCGGAGGTGAAAAGCAATAAGGTGGGGTTGGGACCACCTTAAGAATGCAAGGTCTAACAAAAACGAACTAAGGATAACATGAGTAAAACATCAGGTTTCTCTACAGCATTTGGTGAGACAAGTGGGCCTTCTTTTATCTTCCATAAATGCAATCCTTCCCGGACCCCTTTATTATATAGCTCTTCAAGGAAAAAATATAAAGCACTTACAAAGGAGCCTCAAATACTCAAAGATGGTAGACTTCTTTAATATGGGACATATACTAAAAGCAGCACGAAAACAGAGTGCAATAGGGTCCAAAAAACTTGAGTGACCCATGAGAGTATGCATGCAAGCCTATGGTATTCCAAACTAGAGATATACGCATGCAATTTTTGTTTTTAGGAGAGAATGTGCCTGCTGAAAAAAACCTTATTTTTAAAAAGTGCATTGCAGAATATCAGGAATTTGCTGTGGGACACCTTGAAAACTTGCATACAGATTATGTGCACAAACCTTGCAGTCAGTTGTTGTGGCCGAGTGGTTAAGGCGATGGACTAGAAATCCATTGGGGTCTCCCTGCGCAGGTTCGAATCCTGCCGACAACGAGAATCTTTTTAACATCGGCTACAATTTCAGAAGTTAACCTTTAGTATTTCTTCCATGTCAGTTTTATAAATAGGTGGCTTATTTTGGTGTCACTATTGCCATATCACATATTTATTATCGCTCCCCCTTTCATATCTTTGCTATAACTCTCGTCCTTCATTAGCGCTGGTGCAAACGCTTCAAATTATTATACCCTGGCTCTCTCGGTCATACCTGTGCATGCACTTGAAACTTACTTTACCAATAAAAGAAGCAAATAGAGAAATAAAATAAAAGTGCTAGCTGGATTAGGCAAACACACTTCATAAAACTGCATTTCCTTTTCTATTCTCCCCGGTGTTACAAGCTTAACTGCTCCCTGTGTAATTTCTCTTAACCTGCTGTTCCTGGAAGAGAATTTCATCTACAAGCTCTTTCTGTGTTTTTTCCTAGTCTTTTCTTTCCCTTTTCTTAGATTTGTAACTGTTCCTTTACGTGCTCTATTTAGGCGCCATTAATCTCATTTGAGCTCCTTGTACCTGCTGCTGTTTTCTCCACACCTCATACTGTCTTTTCCCTCTTTCTCTCTTTCTCTGCGGTTGGTGGCTACTTTCCAAAGCGTCTGATGCCCCAATGTTCCTTCGTCTTGTTGTCAGACGTGAATTTGAAAAGCAACAAAATTAACAAGCCTTTACCACTCACACATGGCAGAAGTTTATACTTTAATTCAATGAGCTAAAAAAAGTGTGTTGTGGGGCCCCTACGAGCCATGGTGCTTGTTTCATCATAATTAGGCAAGCAGTCATTAGCCACAGTTCTGATTATGGGTCACTGAGGTCAGTTTCAATAATTCCTCAAAAACCTAACCATGCAGTCTCCCCTAACTGTGTAGTTATCTTGCTTTACTGCTGTTTGTGTGATTAGCTGGGAGGAGCTCACGGCAGCATCCTCCCAATAAAAGTGTAGATGGACCGTTCCTTAACTCTTTCTTGCTTCACATACAGATGGCTTGAGGAGGTACAGGGGAGATGCAGGTCTAATAAACAGAATAGAATATCTGCGCCAGGTGTGTTTCTCTGCATTGGTGTCCCATCACAGGCCCACCAGTGTATGTGTGATCTTTGACTCCTGCCAGTTCACAAGCAGGCGGCCAGGAAACGGTTTCAGCCTATCAACCACTGAGGAGATAAAGCCTTTGTATAAGGAATGAGGAAGCAATGAACACATTCAGCCTATCACAGGAGTAGCCCTGAGTGTTCCGAATTATAATTTCTTCATGTCACTGTACGCTATTGAGCCCAAGTAGCTCGCCGTGATCGTATAGTGGTTAGTACTCTGCGTTGTGGCCGCAGCAACCTCGGTTCGAATCCGAGTCACGGCATTGTGGTTGGCAATGTCACGGCAGTTGGGTTTTTCCTTTACAGAATTCCCAAATGTACCAGTTTTTTTTGTAAAATGTCTATTAAAAACAGATCCTTTTCAATATTTAAACGATCTAACAACAAATTATTTAAACACACATGATTATAAGATGTAGGTATACTGTACTTACTGACATAAATTATCGTTCTTGAACATATTGGCGGTAAGGGGAGCGGAGCTCTCCCCCAGGCCAATCAGAATGCAGATGAATGCAGTTGCAGTTGAGTGACCTGTGTTGTGGCTATCTACAGGGAATGCACATATGTAGCTGTCTCGCAGCCCAATCCAGACGTCAATCGAAGACAGGTTTCAATGCAAATAGAGCAGTAAGTGCAGAGAAATGCTCACTCTCTAAAAATGGCATTTACACAATAGTAAGATTAAATCCAACCTCACCAGTAGATAGGATTTATCAATAAATAAATAAAGCTTCTCCTCTCTGATATGGAATTACCCCCCAAAAAGTATAAGGGAATACCCAATGCTAACCTATGAGAGGGGCAGACCTCACAGTAGTGAAAAATGTAATAGACTGTTTGATACTACTAGGACATACAAACTACCACAGTACATGTCTTACCTTTTACTTACATAGCATGATGCCCCTAGGACTACCTAGGGCCTACCTTAGGGGTTACTGATATGTAATAAAATTGGAGTTTAAGGCTTGGCAAGTAGTTTTAAATGCCAAGTCGAAGTGGCAGTACACTGCAGCACAGGCACTGCAGTAGCAGGCTTGAGACAGGTTTGAAATGCTATTTCTTTGGGCGGCACAATCAGTCCCTGGGTATATGGTATACCACTTTACAAGGGGCTTTCAAGTAAATTAAATCTGTCAGTCAGGTATACTCCAATTATACACATGATTAGGGAAGAAGCACGTGCACTTCAGCACTGATTAATAGCGATAAAGTGATCAGAGTCCTAAGGCCAACAAAAAGATACAGCAAAATGCGGAGGTGAAAAGCAATAAGGTGGGGTTGGGACCACCTTAAGAATGCAAGGTCTAACAAAAACGAACTAAGGATAACATGAGTAAAACATCAGCTTTCTCTACAGCATTTGGTGAGACAAGTGGGCCTTCTTTTATCTTCCATAAATGCAACCCTTCCCGGACCCCTTTATTATATAGCTCTTCAAGGAAAAAATATAAGCACTTACAAAGGAGCCTCAAATACTCAAAGATGGTAGACTTCTGTAATATGGGACATATACTAAAAGCAGCACGAAAACAGAGTGCAATAGGGTCCAAAAAACTTGAGTGACCCATGAGAGTATGCATGCAAGCGTATGGTATTCCAAACTAGAGATATACGCATGCAATTTTTGTTTTTAGGAGAGAATGTGCCTGCTGAAAAAAACCTTATTTTTAAAAAGTGCATTGCAGAATATCAGGAATTTGCTGTGGGACACCTTGAAAACTTGCATACAGATTATGTGCACACACCTTACAGTCAGTTGTTGTGGCCGAGTGGTTAAGGCGATGGACTATAAATCCATTGGGGTCTCCCCGCGCAGGTTCGAATCCTGCCGACAACGAGAATCTTTTTAACATCGGCTACAATTTCAGAAGTTAACCTTTAGTATTTCTTCCATGTCAGTTTTATAAATAGGTGGCTTATTTTGGTGTCACTATTGCCATATCACATATTTATTATCGCTCCCCCTTTCATATCTTTGCTATAACTCTCGTCCTTCATTAGCGCTGGTGCAAACGCTTCAAATTATTATACCCTGGCTCTCTCGGTCATACCTGTGCATGCACTTGAAACTTACTTTACCAATAAAAGAAGCAAATAGAGAAATAAAATAAAAGTGCTAGCTGGATTAGGCAAACACACTTCATAAAACTGCATTTTCTTTTCTATTCTCCCCCGTGTTACAAGCTTAACTGCTCCCTGTGTAATTTCTCTTAACCTGCTGTTCCTGGAAGAGAATTTCATCTACAAGCTCTTTCTGTGTTTTTTCCTAGTCTTTTCTTTCCCTTTTCTTAGATTTGTAACTGTTCCTTTACGTGCTCTATTTAGGCGCCATTAATCTCATTTGAGCTCCTTGTACCTGCTGCTGTTTTCTCCACACCTCATACTGTCTTTTCCCTCTTTCGCTCTTTCTCTGCGGTTGGTGGCTACTTTCCAAAGCGTCTGATGCCCCAATGTTCCTTCGTCTTGTTGTCAGACGTGAATTTGAAAAGCAACAAAATTAACAAGCCTTTACCCCTCACACATGGCAGAAGTTTATACTTTAATTCAATGAGCTAAGAAAAGTGTGTTGTGGGGCCCCTACGAGCCATGGTGCTTGCTTCATCATAATTAGGCATGCAGTCATTAGCCACTGCTCTGATTATGGGTCACTGAGGTCAGTTTCAATAATTCCTCAAAAACCTAACCATGCAGTCCCCCCTAACTGTGTAGTTATCTTGCTTTACTGCTGTTTGTGTGATTAGCTGGGAGGAGCTCACGGCAGCATCCTCCCAAAAAAAGTGTAGATGGACCGTTCCTTAACTCTTTCTTGCTTCACATACAGATGGCTTGAGGAGGTACAGGGGAGATGCAGGTCTAATAAACAGAATAGAATATCTGCGCCAGGTGTGTTTCTCTGCATTGGTGTCCCATCACAGGCCCACCAGTGTATGTGTGATCTTTGACTCCTGCCAGTTCACAAGCAGGCGGCCAGGAAACGGTTTCAGCCTATCAACCACTGAGGAGGTAAAGCCTTTGTATAAGGAATGAGGAAGCAATGAACACATTCAGCCTATCACAGGAGTAGCCCTGAGTGTTCCGAATTATAATTTCTTCATGTCACTGTACGTTATTGAGCCCAAGTAGCTCGCCGTGATCGTATAGTGTTTAGTACTCTGCGTTGTGGCCGCAGCAACCTCGGTTCGAATCCGAGTCACGGCATTGTGGTTGGCAATGTCACGGCAGTTGGGTTTTTCCTTTACAGAATTCCCAAATGTACCAGTTGTTTTTGTAAAATGTCTATTAAAAACAGATCCTTTTCAATATTTAAACGATCTAACAACAAATTATTTAAACACACATGATTATAAGATGTAGGTATACTGTACTTACTGACATAAATTATCGTTCTTGAACATATTTGCGGTAAGGGGAGCGGAGCTCTCCCCCAGGCCAATCAGAATGCAGATGAATGCAGTTGCAGTTGAGTGACCTGTGTTGTGGCTGTCTACAGGGAATGCACATATGTAGCTGTCTCACAGCCCAATCCAGACGTCAATCGAAGACAGGTTTCAATGCAAATAGAGCAGTAAGTGCAGAGAAATGCTCACTCTCTAAAAATGGCATTTATACAATAGTAAGATTAAATCCAACCTCACCAGTAGATAGGATTTATCAATAAATAAATAAAGCTTCTCCTCTCTGATATGGAATTACCCCCCAAAAAGTATAAGGGAATACCCAATGCTAACCTATGAGAGGGGCAGACCTCACAGTAGTGAAAAATGTAATAGACTGTTTGATACTACTAGGACATACAAACTACCACAGTACATGTCTTACCTTTTACTTACATAGCATGATGCCCCTAGGACTACCTAGGGCCTACCTTCGGGGTTACTGATATGTAATAAAATTGGAGTTTAAGGCTTGGCAAGTAGTTTTAAATGCCAAGTCGAAGTGGCAGTACACTGCAGCACAGGCACTGCAGTAGCAGGCTTGAGACAGGTTTGAAATGCTATTTCTTTGGGCGGCACAATCAGTCCCTGGGTATATGGTATACCACTTTACAAGGAGCTTTCAAGTAAATTAAATCTGTCAGTCAGGTATACTCCAATTATACACATGATTAGGGAAGAAGCACGTGCACTTCAGCACTGATTAGTAGCGATAAAGTGATCAGAGTCCTAAGGCCAACAAAAAGATACAGCAAAATGCGGAGGTGAAAAGCAATAAGGTGGGGTTGGAACCACCTTAAGAATGCAAGGTCTAACAAAAACGAACTAAGGATAACATGAGTAAAACATCAGGTTTCTCTACAGCATTTGGTGAGACAAGTGGGCCTTCTTTTATCTTCCATAAATGCAATCCTTCCCGGACCCCTTTATTATATAGCTCTTCAAGGAAAAAATATAAAGCACTTACAAAGGAGCCTCAAATACTCAAAGATGGTAGACTTCTGTAATATGGGACATATACTAAAAGCAGCACGAAAACAGAGTGCAATAGGGTCCAAAAAACTTTAGTGACCCATGAGAGTATGCATGCAAGCCTATGGTATTCCAAACTAGAGATATACGCATGCAATTTTTGTTTTTAGGAGAGAATGTGCCTGCTGAAAAAAACCTTATTTTTAAAAAGTGCATTGCAGAATATCAGGAATTTGCTGTGGGACACCTTGAAAACTTGCATACAGATTATGTGCAAACACCTTGCAGTCAGTTGTTGTGGCCGAGTGGTTAAGGCGATGGACTAGAAATCCATTGGGGTCTCCCCGCGCAGGTTCGAATCCTGCCGACAACGAGAATCTTTTTAACATCGGCTACAATTTCAGAAGTTAACCTTTAGTATTTCTTCCATGTCAGTCTTATAAATAGGTGGCTTATTTTGGTGTCACTATTGCCAAATCACATATTTATTATCGCTCCCCCTTTCATATCTTTGCTATAACTCTCGTCTTTCATTAGCGCTGGTGCAAACGCTTCAAATTATTATACCCTGGCTCTCTCGGTCATACCTGTGCATGCACTTGAAACTTACTTTACCAATAAAAGAAGCAAATAGAGAAATAAAATAAAAGTGCTAGCTGGATTAGGCAAACACACTTCATAAAACTGCATTTTCTTTTCTATTCTCCCCCGTGTTACAAGCTTAACTGCTCCCTGTGTAATTTCTCTTAACCTGCTGTTCCTGGAAGAGAATTTCATCTACAAGCTCTTTCTGTGTTTTTTCCTAGTCTTTTCTTAGATTTATAACTGTTCCTTTACGTGCTCTATTTAGGCGCCATTAATCTCATTTGAGCTCCTTGTACCTGCTGCTGTTTTCTCCACACCTCATACTGTCTTTTCCCTCTTTCTCTCTTTCTCTGCGGTTGGTGGCTACTTTCCAAAGCGTCTGATGCCCCAATGTTCCTTCGTCTTGTTGTCAGACGTGAATTTGAAAAGCAACAAAATGAACACGCCTTTACCACTCACACATGGCAGAAGTTTATACTTTAATTCAATGAGCTAAGAAAAGTGTGTTGTGGGGCCCCTACGAGCCATGGTGCTTGCTTCATCATAATTAGGCATGCAGTCATTAGCCACAGCTCTGATTATGGGTCACTGAGGTCAGTTTCAATAATTCCTCAAAAACCTAACCATGCAGTCCCCCCTAACTGTGTAGTTATCTTGCTTTACTGCTGTTTGTGTGATTAGCTGGGAGGAGCTCAAGGCAGCATCCTCCCAATAAAAGTGTAGATGGACCGTTCCTTAACTCTTTCTTGCTTCACATACAGATGGCTTGAGGAGGTACAGGGGAGATACAGGTCTAATAAACAGAATAGAATATCTGCGCCAGGTGTGTTTCTCTGCATTGGTGTCCCATCACAGGCCCACCAGTGTATGTGTGATCTTTGACTCCTGCCAGTTCACAAGCAGGCGGCCAGGAAACGGTTTCAGCCTATCAACCACTGAGGAGATAAAGCCTTTGTATAAGGAATGAGGAAGCAATGAACACATTCAGCCTATCACAGGAGTAGCCCTGAGTGTTCCGAATTATAATTTCTTCATGTCACTGTACGTTATTGAGCCCAAGTAGCTCGCCGTGATCGTATAGTGGTTAGTACTCTGCGTTGTGGCCGCAGCAACCTCTGTTCGAATCCGACTCACGGCATTGTGGTTGGCAATGTCACGGCAGTTGGGTTTTTCCTTTACAGAATTCCCAAATGTACCAGTTGTTTTTGTAAAATGTCTATTAAAAACAGATCCTTTTCAATATTTAAACGATCTAACAACAAATTATTTAAACACACATGATTATAAGATGTAGGTATACTGTACTTACTGACATAAATTATCGTTCTTGAACATATTTGCGGTAAGGGAAGCGGAGCTCTCCCCCAGGCCAATCAGAATGCAGATGAATGCAGTTGCAGTTGAGTGACCTGTGTTGTGGCTGTCTACAGGGAATGCACATATGTAGCTGTCTCGCAGCCCAATCCAGACGTCAATCGAAGACAGGTTTCAATGCAAATAGAGCAGTAAGTGCAGAGAAATGCTCACTCTCTAAAAATGGCATTTACACAATAGTAAGATTAAATCCAACCTCACCAGTAGATAGGATTTATCAATTAATAAATAAAGCTTCTCCTCTCTGATATGGAATTACCCCCCAAAAAGTATAAGGGAATACCCAATGCTAACCTATGAGAGGGATTCAGAAAGGGGGTGGTGATGAACAGAGTGTCTGAATTAAGCAGACCACTCTTACCCAGTCCAAAGATCAGGGCTTGATCCATCACCGTTATTTATCTCACTGCACCATCCCAGCTCAGAACCTGGCTATATGCAAATCAGTCTGTCCCTGGCCCAGTGCATCATGGGAACAGGGCAGACTAAACTACCAAGCCAATTCTTCACCAGAAAGGAGACAAGCTACCGGGGACCGGTTTCTGGCATTTCAGCCGTCTTCGGCCTGGCTTGCTTGAATCCTGATGGTGCAGTGAGAAAGGGACTCATGTCTGAGTATACCCCGCCACACCTATAGTGGCCAAAAACGATTCAGAAAGGGGGTGGTGATGAACAGAGTGTCTGAATTAAGCAGACCACTCTTACCCAGTCCAAAGATCAGGGCTTGGTCCATCACCGTTATTTATCTCACTGCACCATCCCAGCTCAGAACCTGGCTATATGCAAATCAGTCTGTCCCTGGCCCAGTGCATCATGGGAACAGGGCAGACTAAACTACCAAGCCAATTCTTCACCAGAAAGGAGACAAGCTACCGGGGACCGGTTTCTGGCATTTCAGCCGTCTTCGGCCCGGCTTGCTTGAATCCTGATGGTGCAGTGAGAAAGGGACTCATGTCTGAGTATACCCCGCCACACCTATAGTGGCCAAAAACGATTCAGAAAGGGGGTAGTGATGAACAGAGTGTCTGAATTAAGCAGACCACTCTTACCCAGTCCAAAGATCAGGGCTTGATCCATCACCGTTATTTATCTCACTGCACCATCCCAGCTCAGAACCTGGCTATATGCAAATCAGTCTGTCCCTGGCCCAGTGCATCATGGGAACAGGGCAGACTAAACTACCAAGCCAATTCTTCACCAGAAAGGAGACAAGCTACCGGGGACCGGTTTCTGGCATTTCAGCCGTCTTCGGCCCGGCTTGCTTGAATCCTGATGGTGCAGTGAGAAAGGGACTCATGTCTGAGTATACCCCGCCACACCTATAGTGGCCAAAAACGATTCAGAAAGGGGGTGGTGATGAACAGAGTGTCTGAATTAAGCAGACCACTCTTACCCAGTCCAAAGATCAGGGCTTGATCCATCACCGTTATTTATCTCACTGCACCATCCCAGCTCAGAACCTGGCTATATGCAAATCAGTCTGTCCCTGGCCCAGTGCATCATGGGAACAGGGCAGACTAAACTACCAAGCCAATTCTTCACCAGAAAGGAGACAAGCTACCGGGGACCGGTTTCTGGCATTTCAGCCGTCTTCGGCCCGGCTTGCTTGAATCCTGATGGTGCAGTGAGAAAGGGACTCATGTCTGAGTATACCCCGCCACACCTATAGTGGCCAAAAACGATTCAGAAAGGGGGTGGTGATGAACAGAGTGTCTGAATTAAGCAGACCACTCTTACCCAGTCCAAAGATCAGGGCTTGATCCATCACCGTTATTTATCTCACTGCACCATCCCAGCTCAGAACCTGGCTATATGCAAATCAGCCTGTCCCTGGCCCAGTGCATCATGGGAACAGGGCAGACTAAACTACCAAGTCAATTCTTCACCAGAAAGGAGACAAGCTACCGGGGACCGGTTTCTGGCATTTCAGCCGTCTTCGGCCCGGCTTGCTTGAATCCTGATGGCGCAGTGAGAAAGGGACTCATGTCTGAGTATACCCCGCTACACCTATTGTGGCCAAAAACGATTCAGAAAGGGGGTGGTGATGAACAGAGTGTCTGAATTAAGCAGACCACTCTTACCCAGTCCAAAGATCAGGGCTTGATCCATCACCGTTATTTATCTCACTGCACCATCCCAGCTCAGAACCTGGCTGGAAAGGAGACAAGCTACCGGGGACCAGTTTCTGGCATTGCGTGGAAGGGTATACTCAGATGTGAGTCCCTTGCTCATTGCACCATCAGGATTCAAGCAAGCCGGGCCGAAGACGACTGTAATGCCAGAAACCGGTCCCCGGAAGCTTGTTTCCTTCCCAGTGAAAGAATTGGCTTTGTAGTTTAGTTTGCCCTGTTCCCATCATGCACTGGGACAGGAACAGACTAATTTGCATACAGCCAGGTTCTAAGCTGGGATGGTGCAGTGAGCTAAAAAACGGTGTTGGATCTAGCCCTGATCTCTTGACTGGGTGAGAGTATTCTGCTTAATTCAGAAATTCTGTCCATCACCACCCCTTGTTGTTTAATTATTTTGTCCACCATAAGCGTGGAAGGGTATACTCAGATGTGAGTCCCTTGCTCATTGCACCATCAGGATTTAAGCAAGCCGGGCCGAAGACGGCTGTAATGCCAGAAACCGGCCCCCGGAAGCTTGTTTCCTTCCCAGTGAAAGAATTGGCTTTGTAGTTTAGTTTGCCCTGTTCCCATCATGCACTGGGACAGGAACAGACTAATTTGCATACAGCCAGGTTCTAAGCTGGGATGGTGCAGTGAGCTAAAAAACGGTGTTGGATCTAGCCCTGATCTCTTGACTGGGTGAGAGTATTCTGCTTAATTCAGAAAATCTGTCCATCACCACCCCTTGTTGTTTAATTATTTTGTCCACCATAAGCGTGGAAGGGTATACTCAGATATGAGTCCCTTGCTCATTGCACCATCAGGATTCAAGCAAGCCGGGCCGAAGACGGCTGTAATGCCAGAAACCAGTCCCCGGAAGCTTGTTTCCTTCCCAGTGAAAGAATTGGCTTTGTAGTTTAGTTTGCCCTGTTCCCATCATGCACTGGGACAGGAACAGACTAATTTGCATACAGCCAGGTTCTAAGCTGGGATGGTGCAGTGAGCTAAAAAACGGTGTTGGATCTAGCCCTGATCTCTTGACTGGGTGAGAGTATTCTGCTTAATTCAGAAACTCTGTCCATCACCACCTCTTGTTGTTTAATTATTTTGTCCACCATAAGCGTGGAAGGGTATACTCAGATGTGAGTCCCTTGCTCATTGCACCATCAGGATTCAAGCAAGCCGGGCCGAAGACGGCTGTAATGCCAGAAACCGGCCCCCGGAAGCTTGTTTCCTTCCCAGTGAAAGAATTGGCTTTGTAGTTTAGTTTGCCCTGATCCCATCATGCACTGGGACAGGAACAGACTAATTTGCATACAGCCAGGTTCTAAGCTGGGATGGTGCAGTGAGCTAAAAAACGGTGTTGGATCTAGCCCTGATCTCTTGACTGGGTGAGAGTATTCTGCTTAATTCAGAAACTCTGTCCATCACCACCCCTTGTTGTTTAATTATTTTGTCCACCATAAGCGTGGAAGGGTATACTCAGATGTGAGTCCCTTGCTCATTGCACCATCAGGATTCAAGCAAGCCGGGCCGAAGACGGCTGTAATGCCTGAAACCGGTCCCCGGAAGCTTGTTTCCTTCCCAGTGAAAGAATTGGCTTTGTAGTTTAGTTTGCCCTGTTCCCATCATGCACTGGGACAGGAACAGACTAATTTGCATACAGCCAGGTTCTAAGCTGGGATGGTGCAGTGAGCTAAAAAACGGTGTTGGATCTAGCCCTGATCTCTTGACTGGGTGAGAGTATTCTGCTTAATTCAGAAACTCTGTCCATCACCACCCCTTGTTGTTCAATTATTTTGTCCACCATAAGCGTGGAAGGGTATACTCAGATGTGAGTCCCTTGCTCATTGCACCATCAGGATTCAAGCAAGCCGGGCCGAAGACGGCTGTAATGCCAGAAACCAGTCCCCGGAAGCTTGTTTCCTTCCCAGTGAAAGAATTGGCTTTGTAGTTTAGTTTGCCCTGTTCCCATCATGCACTGGGACAGGAACAGACTAATTTGCATACAGCCAGGTTCTAAGCTGGGATGGTGCAGTGAGCTAAAAAACGGTGTTGGATCTAGCCCTGATCTCTTGACTGGGTGAGAGTATTCTGCTTAATTCAGAAACTCTGTCCATCACCACCCCTTGTTGTTTAACCTATGAGAGGGGCAGACCTCACAGTAGTGAAAAATGTAATAGACTGTTTGATACTACTAGGACATACAAACTACCACAGTACATGTCTTACCTTTTACTTACATAGCATGATGCCCCTAGGACTACCTAGGGCCTACCTTAGGGGTTACTGATATGTAATAAAATTGGAGTTTAAGGCTTGGCAAGTAGTTTTAAATGCCAAGTCGAAGTGGCAGTACACTGCAGCACAGGCACTGCAGTAGCAGGCTTGAGACAGGTTTGAAATGCTATTTCTTTGGGCGGCACAATCAGTCCCTGGGTACATGGTATACCACTTTACAAGGGGCTTTCAAGTAAATTAAATCTGTCAGTCAGGTATACTCCAATTATACACATGATTAGGGAAGAAGCACGTGCACCCTCAGCACTGATTAGTAGCGATAAAGTGATCAGAGTCCTAAGGCCAACAAAAAGATACAGCAAAATGCGGAGGTGAAAAGCAATAAGGTGGGGTTGGGACCACCTTAAGAATGCAAGGTCTAACAAAAACGAACTAAGGATACCATGAGTAAAACATCAGGTTTCTCTACAGCATTTGGTGAGACAAGTGGGCCTACTTTAATCTTCCATAAATGCAATCTTTCCCGGACCCCTTTATTATATAGCTCTTCAAGGAAAAAATATAAAGCACTTACAAAGGAGCCTCAAATACTCAAAGATGGTAGACTTCTGTAATATGGGCCATATACTAAAAGCAGCATGAAAACAGAGTGCAATAGGGTCCAAAAAACTTGAGTGACCCATGAGAGTATGCATGCAAGCCTATGGTATTCCAAACTAGAGATATACGCATGCAATTTTCGTTTTTAGTAGAGAATGTGCCTGCTGAAAAAAACATTATTTTTAAAAAGTGCATTGCAGAATATCAGGAATTTGCTGTGGGACACCTTGAAAACTTGCATACAGATTATGTGCACACACCTCACAGTCTGTTGTTGTGGCCGAGTGGTAAGGCGATGGACTAGAAATCCATTGGGGTCTCCCCGCACAGGTTCGAATCCTGCCGACAACGAGAATCTTTTTAACATCGGCTACAATTTCAGAAGTTAACCTTTAGTATTTCTTCCATGTCAGTTTTATAAATAGGAGGCTTATTTTGGTGTCACTATTGCCATATCACATATTTATTATCGCTCCCCCTTTCATATCTTTGCTATAACTCTCGTCCTTCATATGGCTGAGATACCCGCCACCCCCTCTCAACACAATCCCCAAGGATGGGAAACCGGAAACAGTTCTGAACTTTTGGAAGGTGGGAAGGGAGTTACCCTTCCCGGCCGTATTTATTAAAATATGAAACAAAATCAAAATATTAAAATATCAGTTTCATATCATGTACAATTTCGTTTCCACATTACGATGTTTTGGCTAACCTTAACATATTTCTAATACAAAGGTTCTCCTAGCCGAAACTAACATCCTACCAATACATTAATAACTTGAAATTGTACATCCTAACGTTAAGGGCCAACGGCAAGGTCGTAACCGGTGTCAGATCCCTAAACCAGAAATACCCCCTCACTTGCGAGGGGCGACCGCACAGAGGGCTGTACCTCCTGTGCACATACCAATTTCCCTTGTCTTGACGGGGGCCCCAATTAACTCGACGCCATTTTAAGGTCATCCGAGGACTCGTGTGAGGTGTCTAGGAGGTAGCGTAGACCCCCTCCCCACCCCACACAACTTACCACATCTGCCGTCGCAGATGTCCTGGCCCCGGGAAATTCCCAGGAGGGGCCCGTAGCCCCTCCTATCCAGGGAGGGGCCTTGACCACCTTCCCTTTCCTTTCGGCGTCCCATCCTTAGAAGGGACCGCCTACCCGTTGAGGGGCCAATGGCCACCTCCCCCCGGGCGCTCCCATCCGTAATGGGTGACGCCCCCCCATAGGGATCTTCCAATTACTGCTCACCGATCATGACCTTACCGCCACAGGCCGGATAGTTGACCGGCTATCCGGACCCCCCACAAAACTCCTACCTAAAGGTCATGCTGTAAACCCTTTAGCCAGGCTACGAGGTCTCCTATGAGTAACACATTCCCCACCCGGGACAAATGGACCCCATCCTCCAGGTACATACCGTCCCCCTTGATACAACCATGAGGAATGGAATGCAATGCACTTGAACGGAACAGTCTACCCAATTTGTTGTTCACTTTCTTCACTGAATGATTTATAGCACACACCGAATTCGCCCCCCGCCGCACCTTACGTGGAATCATATGGGACCATGCAATTGTGCACCCTGGAACCCTTCTCGCCAACCAGCTTACTGTGGATAGGATCGCCTCGAGAAGAAGTCGTCTACCAGTGGTCACCAAATCATTGCCCCCAAGATGCACTATGATTATAGATGGCGGTGACCTTGTCCGCCCTAACAAACCCTTGAAAAAGGATTGAAACTGGTCAATACAGAGCCCGCCCCTTCCGTAGAAGGTCACCCTGTACCCGTATTCCCCAGCTACGTGAAACATGTCACCTGCTTTGAATACGTCCGCGGCACGCCTCACGTATGAGTGGCCCACGACCCACACCACTATCTCTGCAGCTGGTGATCTTTGACCGCTGGTTCCCAGGTGTCGGGTCGACTGCACAGTCCGCCCCGCCTCGTAAGCTTGCGAAACTGTAAACCAAACAAAAACAAGAAGCGTGAGTACATGATATCAGCTTCACAACATGTGCAACCGCACATACCTTTTGTAACAATTCGAGGACCAACGCCCCAATTGTTTCACTTTTTCCACACTCAGACCCCCGGCTGTAGCCTCTGTAGCAGCCCCTATCCGAAAGGAATGGGTCTCAAACTCGCCGGGGTTCAAGCCCGCGGCCGAAATTGCCATTGCAAGCACCCGCTGGAACTGAAACCTCGTCAGTGGGGTGGCATCAGCGTGTCTCAACAAGGTCCCCCCCCATGATGCCGCCCTCTGCGCTAAATATTCCTCTACGCAAACAACAGGGCACATTGGAGATCCGGGATTCCGATGTATGACTACGCAGTCCCCGCTCGCACCCTGATCGGTCTTAGACCTGACAAACGAGACAATCATAGTCTCCCCCTTAACCTGAATGTGCTCTCGGCACAATCCTCCCACCGTATCCTGCTTGTTCTTCGCCACCAGTTCGCTTACCCGCATTGCCCCATGGAATGCTAACACAAAAGCGGCCCGGAATAACACTGCCTCATACTGGGATGAACATGTCGCAGGGAGTACGGATAACAACAGGGCCAACCTATCCAGACCTATCGGGTGCCTCTCATCTACTCTGCGACCCTCAAGGCGTTGCCACCCACGTAGCGCTTTCTGCACCACAAAAGACGCTGTCGGGTCCTGGATCCCATGCGCCCTCGCCATAAAGGAAATGGCGGCCCGGTGCCTTTGGGCCGTAGCTACTGACTTGCCTGCCTGATGTAAAGACAGCAAAAATTTTACGACAAGCTCTTCCTGGCCCCAAAGCTCCCCCCTAGCAGACCCCAAAAAGGACCAATAGGAACGGAACGCCCCTTCGTATGCCTTCCTTGTCCTGGGTGCTAAACTCTCTCCCACGAGGTTTTGTAGTTCGGGGCACCGAGAGACCAGAGAGCTTCGGGAAAGGGTGCCGCCACCGGGTCCGCTGTGGGCAGAAAACCCCAGAAGGCCTGCATACGGAAACGAGAAAGCGCATCGGCCGCTTGGTTCAGTACCCCCGGGACATGTTTTGCCCTAAAGAGCACATTCAACTGCATACACAATAACACAATTTCTTTTAGCAGTCTCAGAATCCATTTGCAACGTGCTGCCTGACTATTGATACACTCAACCACGGTCATGTTATCAGACCAGAACACCACAGAGTGATCCCGGAACCCCTCAGGCCATGTTTTCAGGGCCACCAAAATAGGGAAGAGTTCGAAAAAAGCAATGTTATTCGTCAGCCCGCACTCGTGCCACCATGACGGCCATTTTTGAGCCGACCAATGTGTGCCGAATATGGCACCAAAACCTATACTCCCCGCTGAATCTGTCCACAGCCCCAGCTCCTCGGAGGAAACCGCCGGTTTATTCCAGACAATTCGACCATTGAAATCCGCCAGGAATGCCAACCAAATGCGCATGTCCTGGCGAATCTCTGCCGAGAGCCTCGTGCGGTGGTGTCCCTCCTTCAGGCTGACCATGGCTTGTGCAATCGAGCGGGAAAAGGGGCGGGCCATTGGCATTACTCTGAGGGCGAAATTCAACTGGCCCACCATTTGTTGCAATTGATGCAGGTTTACCTTAGTCTCATGAATACATGTTTCAAGGGATGCCCTGAATTTTACCACTTTTTCTCTTGGTAATCGAAAACAACCTTCTTCCGAGTTGAGCTCGATCCCCAGAAACTCGAGTGAAGTCGAGGGACCCACAGTCTTACCTGGTGCCAATGGCACACCAAAATGGTTCATTAAGACACAAAATTCATTTAAAGCCTGTCCACATTCTGGATCCCCGGCTGCCCCCAGGAACAGAAAGTCATCGAGATAATGCATAACGTGCTAAAAACCCGTCTTCTTTGTGAAGACCCATTGCAGAAAACAACTGAACTTTTCAAAATAAGCACAAGATATAGAGCATCCCATTGGCATACATCTATCCATGTAATAGCGACCCTGAAACATGAAACCAAGGAGACGCTGATCGTCTGTGTGTACCGGGAGCAACCGGAACGCTGACTCGATGTCTGACTTTGCCATCAGCGCCCCGGGCCCCAGGCGATTCATCATGGCGACGGCCTCATCGAAAGATGCGTACCGCACCGAACACACTTCCGGGTCTATCGCATCATTTACGGAAAGACCACGTGGAGCTGACAAGTTATGTATCAGCCTGAACTCACCCGGGTCCTTCTTAGGGACCACCCCTAAGGGGGAACAAACAAAGTTAGCAACCAGTGGTAAATCGAATGGACCGGCAACACGCCCTCGAGTCACCTCTTTCCCAATCTTTGCCTGTACCACCGCCGTATGCTGCAGGACCGACAGTTGGTTCTTACAACTTGCTACACCCCGAAAATCTCCCACTGGAATGCGGAAACCATATGAAAAACCGTCTCGCAACACTCCAGCGGAAACATGATCCGGGTATTCGTTGAGCCAAGGAATCATTGCCATGGTATCAATCGGGGTAGGTAAAGGCGCCCCTCGGCCTATTTCAGACCTGTTTGGCGCTTCCCCTACCACCGTTATCACCCGTCTTGGCTCTGCACATGGTCTCAGGATGAGAGGACTGTCCACACCCCCCACATTCATGTCTAAACTTGCATGACCCCTGGGGCCTCGTACATTTTCCCCTGTTAAAATTCCAACAAATCCCCCTTTTACCTGCGTTGCCACTCGACTTCGAGTGGTGCTCGTTACCTGCACCCGTCCGAAAGGGTGTCCCAGAGGATTGGCGGGAAGACTCACCCCCGTTACTCCCCGACAATGGTACTTTTAACATGCCTGAATTCTCCATCTTCTGCCAAGAAATGGAGTCATAACAATCCCATGTTAGAGCTGGGTCGTGCTCCTTAGCCTTCCTAAAAATATTGTCGTAACAAAACCACTGATTGCCCTCGTATGCTAGAGAATACTCCATGATACGTGTCTGATAAATAGGTAACTCTGTCAACAACTCAGGCCTTCGCTCACCCATAATGGAGGTAAAAATGCCAAATGCTCTGCCCCAAGTACCTATGTTTTCGTCGACCTTAAAGGCGGCCATTTTAGCGCGCCAAACACTCGGATGCATAAGCTCTTTTTGGCCCTTCACATGCTCCATCTCGTAATGGTCAGTAAGCAAAGAAAACATGTTCACATACTTATCGGCCCAAATCTTTTCCTTAATTTCAAGTGGAACATGCTGGGCCACTTTCTCCCTTCGTGAGGGTACAGACCCTTCCCCCGCAATCGGCAGTAACCGCTTACCTGCACTAGGTGCCGTACTTGCTGCCGAACTCGCGCCTGCTGCATTCCCAGCCACCGGAACCTGTGGGGGAACAGAAGATGGTGCTTTCGCAGCCTCTCTAGATTCCCGCAGTTGTCTCATTACTGCCCTGGCGTCGTCAGCCGTGGCGCCCTCACTATCTTTACCCAACCACGCTGCCAGTTGCGCCGCCAACTCTGGAGGCATATCATCCCTGTTCACAGGGGTAACCACCACGGGGATCGGATGCCCCTCCTTCGGAACCGAGATTGGCTCCTCTATCGGTGTATCGGGAACCGGGGCCTCCCCCCCAAGTGCCCCCCTCTTGGACATCTTGCTTCTCCCGCTAGGGGCTACTCCCGGCAATGCTGGTCCGACGATTCACTTCGGTCCTCCCTCCCCGTTCTTTGCCGCCATCTGCTTCTTCAAATCGGCTACCTCTTTTATGAGCATGCGGAGCATCTGATCGGTACCGACCCGCTTTCCGACCTTCTTGCCCGGCATTTTCACACGAAGATATCTGTAAAACAAAGACAAAAATTACAACGCTCAAAATTAGCTCTTCGTTCCGTCTCGAGCTCACGTGCAGCGGGGAGGTGCAGCTTCAGAGCACAGGAACAAGAGGATGCTTCTCTGGCTTGTTGCTCCTTTTATCCTTCTTCGGGCGGGCGTAAACCCGCCTCCGCCCGCCTCCGGGGGCGTGGTTGGCGGCTTCAGTGTCTAGGACAACCCACTCTAGGGCGGGAACAAAGCGCGCCCCGGCTACGCCGCTTCTGGCATACCAGCCGAGACTCGCCTCCCACCCAAGATGGCTTCCCGGGGGGATCGGGGTACTCCACCATACGTTCGGGGGGACCGAGTGGTCGCCCCTTTCCATTAGCGCTGGTGCAAACGCTTCAAATTATTATACCCTGGCTCTCTCGGTCATACCTGTGCATGCACTTGAAACTTACTTTACCAATAAAAGAAGCAAATAGAGAAATAAAATAAAAGTGCTCGCTGGATTAGGCAAAGACACTTCATAAAACTGCATTTTCTTTTCTATTCTCCCCCGTGTTACAAGCTTAACTGCTCCCTGTGTAATTTCTCTTAACCTGCTGTTCCTGGAAGAGAATTTCATCTACAAGCTCTTTCTGTGTGTTTCCTAGTCTTTTCTTTCCCTTTTCTTAGATTTGTAACTGTTCCTTTACGTGCTCTATTTAGGCGCCATTAATCTCATTTGAGCTCCATGTACCTGCTGCTGTTTTCTCCACACCTTATACTGCCTTTTCCCTCTTTCTCTCTTTCTCTGCGGTTGGTGGCTACTTTCCAAAGCGTCTGATGCCCCAATGTTCCTTCGTCTTGTTGTCAGACGTGAATTTGAAAAGCAACAAAATTAACAAGCCTTTACCACTCACACATGGCAGAAGTTTATACTTTAATTCAATGAGCTAAGAAAAGTGTGTTGTGGGGCCCCTACGAGCCATGGTGCTTGCTTCATCATAATTAGGCATGCAGTCATTAGCCACAGCTCTGATTATGGGTCACTGAGGTCAGTTTCAATAATTCCTTAAAAACCTAACCATGCAGTCCCCCCTAACTGTGTAGTTACCTTGCTTTACTGCTGTTTGTGTGATTAGCTGGGAGGAGCTCACGGCAGCATCCTCCCAATGAAAGTGTAGATGGACCGTTCCTTAACTCTTTCTTGCTTCAAATACAGATGGCTTGAGGAGGTACAGGGGAGTTGCAGGTCTAATAAACAGAATAGAATGTATGCGCCAGGTGTGTTTCTCTGCATTGGTGTCACATCACAGGCCCACCAGTGTATGTGTGATCTTTGACTCCTGCCAGTTCACAAGCAGGCGGCCAGGAAACGGTTTCAGCCTATCAACCACTGAGGAGATATAGCCTTTGTATAAGGAATGAGGAAGCAATGAACACATTCAGCCTATCACAGGAGCAGCCCTGAGTGTTCCGAATTATAATTTCTTCATGTCACTGTACGTTATTGAGACCAAGTAGCTCGCCGTGATCGTATAGTGGTAAGTACTCTGCGTTGTGGCCGCAGCAACCTCGGTTCGAATCCGAGTCACGGCATTGCGGTTGGCAATGTCACAGCAGTTGGGTTTTTCCTTTACAGAATTCCCAAATGTACCAGTTGTTTTTGTAAAATGTCTATTAAAAACAGATCCTTTTCAATATTTAAACGATCTAACGACAAATTATTTAAACACACATGATTATAAGATGTAGGTATACTGTACATACTGACATAAATTATCGTTCTTGAACATATTTGCGGTAAGGGGAGCGGAGCTCTCCCCCAGGCCAATCAGAATGCAGATGAATGCAGTTGCAGTTGAGTGACCTGTGTTGTGGCTGTCTACAGGGAATGCACATATGTAGCTGTCTCGCAGCCCAATCCAGACGTCAATTGAAGACAGGTTTTCATGCAAATAGAGCAGTAAGTGCAGAGAAATGCTCACTCTCTAAAAATGGCATTTATACAATAGTAAGATTAAATCCAACCTCACCGGTAGATACGATTTATCAATAAATAAATAAAGCTTCTCCTCTCTGATATGGAATTACCCCCCAAAAAGTATAAGGGAATACCCAATGCTAACCTATGAGAGGGGCAGACCTCACAGTAGTGAAAAATGTAATAGACTGTTTGATACTACTAGGACATACAAACTACCACAGTACATGTCTTACCTTTTACTTACATAGCATGATGCCCCTAGGACTACCTAGGGTCTACCTTAGGGGTTACTGATATGTAATAACATTGAAGTTTAAGGCTTGGCAAGTAGTTTTAAATGCCAAGTCGAAGTGGCAGTACACTGCAGCACAGGCACTGCAGTAGCAGGCTTGAGACAGGTTTGAAATGCTATTTCTTTGGGCGGCACAATCAGTCCCTGGGTATATGGTATACCACTTTACAAGGGGCTTTCAAGTAAATTAAATCTGTCAGTCAGGTATACTCCAAATATACACATGATTATGGAAGAAGCACGTGCACTTCAGCACTGATTAGCAGCGATAAAGTGATCAGAGTCCTAAGGCCAACAAAAAGATACAGCAAAATGCGGAGGTGAAAAGCAATAAGGTGGGGTTGGGACCACCTTAAGAATGCAAGGTCTAACAAAAACGAACTAAGGATAACATGAGTAAAACATCAGCTTTCTCTACAGCATTTGGTGAGACAAGTGGGCCTTCTTTTATCTTCCAGAAAAGCAATCTTTCCCGGACCCCTTTATTATATAGCTCTTCAAGGAAAAAATATAAAGCACTTACAAAGGAGCCTCAAATACTCAAAGATGGTAGACTTCTGTAATATGGGCCATATACTAAAAGCAGCACGAAAACAGAGTGCAATAGGGTCCAAAAAACTTGAGTGACCCATGAGAGTATGCATGCAAGCCTATGGTATTCCAAACTAGAGATATACGCATGCAATTTTTGTTTTTAGGAGAGAATGTGCCTGCTGAAAAAAACATTATTTTTAAAAAGTGCATTGCAGAATATCAGGAATTTGCTGTGGGACACCTTGAAAACTTGCATACAGATTATGTGCACACGCCTTACAGTCAGTTGTTGTGGCCGAGTGGTTAAGGTAATTGACTAGAAATCCATTGGGGTCTCCCCGCGCAGGTTCGAATCCTGCCGACAACGATAATCTTTTTAACATCGGCTACAATTTCAGAAGTTAACCTTTAGTATTTCTTCCATGTCAGTTTTATAAATAGGTGGCTTATTTTGGTGTCACTATTGCCATATCACATATTTATTATCGCTCCCCCTTTCATATCTTTGCTATAACTCTCGTCCTTCATTAGCGCTGGTGCAAACGCTTCAAATTATTATACCCTGGCTCTCTCGGTCATACCTGTGCATGCACTTGAAACTTATTTATTTATTTATTTATTTATTTATTTAAAGTTTTATATAGCGCGAACAAGACCCGTGGGTATCAGAGCGCTTCACATAAAAGTAGTTTAAATATTAACAAGAAGATAACCATTAAACAAACAAATAGATATGAGGTAGATAGTTATATGGCTATAGTGAGTGCTTAAGTAACTACATTCCACTCAGGTTCGTCGATTATAATACAAATTAACTTTACAACATGAGGTTATGTCATTTGTCCTTTTTGTCATACCTATGAGGTAGCGGTTATATAGTATCAGGATGTGAGATAGTTGTATGAATTAGTTTTGACAAGAGGTAGCAATTGGTATACAGTTTAGTTACAAAAGGAAAGTCGACAGTATCAGACCATCATTATCTTTCATCTAATTCACGGCAGTCCTTCCCTTTCTGCTAGCATTCGATCTCATAGTGAGACATAACCTTGTCTATATAAGGTATTTACTCATTAAGAAGCTCTTCACTTCTCGCTTAAATTTTGAGGTATTAGGAATCTTCCTAATGCTTGGAGGCAATGAATTCCAAATCCTGGGGGCAGCTCCTGAGAACGCTCTGTCATAAGTTTTTTTCTTTCTGAATATGGCTGGGCGCAGCACCAACTCTTTGGCACTCCTGGCTGGTCTGTTGCCTCCTGATAGCTCAATTTTCTTGGATAGGTATCTAGGAGTATTTTAGTGGAGTGCTCTGTGGGTGATACATGCTATCTTTAGTTGAATTCTGGCCTCATAGGGTAGCCAATTCAACGCTTTCAGGTGAGGGGAGATGTGGTCAAACTTCCTAGATCCGGTGATGAGTCTCGCCGCAGCATTGAGGCAGGCTTTTAGTGGTGCTGTGGATGTTTTTGGTAGACCTGCTAAGGTGGTGCAACCATATTCAATCCTAGAGATGACTAAAGATTGGATTACCAGTTTCAGATCTGCTTCAGAGATGAATGGTTTCAATTTTCTTAGGTAGTTCAGGTGGAAGCGGGCGTTTTTTGCGATTGAATTAATATGAGTTTTCATGTCAAGACTCTCGTCTAAAGTGATTCCTGGCGACTTAGCTGAGTTGACTAGAGTTGGGGTGCAGTTGAGCGCAGTCACCAACTTGGTCCATTCCTTTATTTCCGTAACGCACTTTGGTGGAGAGATTAGTAAGAATTATGTTTTTTGAGCATTTAGCTTCAGAAGATTGGTAGTTAGCCATTGCAATGCCCTTTTTAATATTTCATTCATTCGCTCAATGTCTTCAAGGGAGGTGATCTTTATATATATTTGCGTGTCATCCGCATACATATGATAAGATACCTGTGAGTTACTGAGAATTGTTGTAAGAGGTTCAACATACAAGTTAAACAGATCAGGGGATAATGTCGATCCTTGTGGGACTCCGATTGAGTTAGGGCAGGATGGTGAAATTGAATGATTGACCAGGAAACGTTGTGTTCTGTTCCGTAGGAAAGATTCGAACCATTTCAACACATTTCCAGACACTCCCATCCTGTCTTGTAGCCTGGCCAGTAAAGCTTCGTGATTTACTGTGTCAAATGCCGATGACAGGTCCAGGAGAATTAGCAAGCATGCTTGATTTCGATCAAGAGCCAGTAGCGCGTCGTCGACAATATGGAGGATCGCTGTTTCCGTGCTATGCCCTGATCTGAATCCTGATTGGCAATCATCTAGTAGGGAAAACTTGTTGATGTGTTGGCTCAGCTGGCCCTGCACGCATTTCTCAATTAGTTTGGCCAATAGAGGGACGTTGGTTACTGGTCGAAAGTTGTTCGGGTTTGTAGCATCTGCAGTAGGTTTTTTGATCAATGGAACAACTTGACCAGTTTTTAGACAGTCTGGGAGGGTCCCTTGTGACAGTGATGCATTTATTATTTTGGTCCAGATTGGCACCACAATGTGGCTGATTTCTCTTAAGCATTTCGCAGGTAGGGGATCTTGGTAGTGGTTGTTGGGTTTGATTTTCACGAGCATTTTGGCGATCATGTTCTGATTGTATAATTCGAATATGTCCCAGTTTACATTGTTTTTTGTTGTGCTACACACTGTAGTCGAATTGGGATCGTTCGTAGTCAGTGGTTGAATGGGGAGGTTATTTGCTGCGCTTAAGAGCTCCGTTTCCAGCGCTTTGGTTTTTCCGTGAAAAATATAGAAAATTCCTCGCTACTTATGGATGTTTTTACGTTTTCATGCGCTGTTTTGGTTAGTTTGTTTGATTGTTGTTTCAGGATTTCAAACAGTTTCCGTGGTCTGTTTTTGGCATTATCCAGTTCCGATCTTATGAATTCCTTTTTGGAGTTGATGATCTTTTTGTTATATTGGTTTCTAATTTTTCTGAGGGCTTTCAGCTCAGGGGATGAAGGGTTTTGTCTCCATTTTCTTTCGGCCATTCTTAGTTTGCGCCTATCTTCGTTCAATGATCCGTCAAACCATGGATTCTTCGTCTTTTCCGTTATTCTTTTTAGTTTTAATGGCATGGTGTTGTTGACGATGTTCCCGATTGAGGTTATATAATGCTCTGTCAACTCGTTTGCATTCTGTAAGTTGCTGGGTGGCTTTAAGTCACTCTCACAGCTTTGTACTAGTAGTTCAATATTAGTGTCTCTAGTGTCTCGGATCCATTTTTTAACATTGGCAGGTTGAACAGTCTTGCCCTTTTTCAATATGGGTATCCGGAATTTTATTGCATAGTGGTCCGACCAGTCACATGGGGCTATTGAGAGGATTGATGTATTTTTGATATCTGAAATAATCCAGTCAAGTGTTGCTCCTTTTGAGTGTGTGGGTTCTGTGCATGCTTGGTTGAGTTTTAGCTCAACAAGGAAATCCTTAAGCGTGTTGACTAGCTTGTCATTGCAGTCGTCCCAGTGTAAGTTAAAATCTCCTAAGAATATGTTATTGGCATTCGTGTTAGAGTTGGTCATAATGATCTCCATTTACTGTTCTATGAACTTAGCGTTCTCTCCTGGTGGGTGGTAAAACGCATGTAGATTGCATCTTTGATTCGTTGCTGATTTTATATTGAGACCTAAGTATTCGCAAGATTCTAGAGGGTCAGATTGAATTTGATTGACCTCTATCTCTGATCGGTGAATGCAGGCAATTCCTCCTCCCGTCTTTATAGGTCTATCTAGTCTCACAATGCTATATTCAGGTGGTACTAAGAGATCCATGGTTGGGGATGATGATTCCGATAGCCACGTTTCTGTAAGAATTGCCAGATCAATTTCTTTGTTGATGATGAGGTCTGCTATGTCTGACGCATGTTTTGTAGCCGATCGACAGTTGAGTAGGAGGCATGTCAGTTGTTTCCCAGGGTTCTTAATCTTCAGCGTTTCGTGTTCGGAATTAAGCAGGACTTGTTGTAAGTTGTTATGGTTAAGTTTCCTATCGTTCTTTCTTGATGCTCTATTAGGGTCAATCGGAACTGTTTTGATGTTCTCCTCTTCTTCATGATCAGACAATTCATAGGATTAGAGTAAGGCAATGGCATCTTCCTTCGACAGGGCCTTCGTCCTTTTTGGTCGGTTGTTCCTATTTGCTAGTGATATGTCAATTTCTTTGCTCTTTCTATGTATGGAGTGTACAAGATCTTGAATATTTGTGATCTTAGAATGGGTGCTTGCTGTCATTTCCAGTATTTCTTTCATCGCTTGTAGAGTACTAATTGTGATTTGTGTCATGTTGCTGACTAGTTTCTGAAGATCATTAGTAGCCTTCTGGTTCCTGATTAGTTTCTTGGGGATGGTTAGCCTGTGTGTCCAGGGGTTGTATGTCGCTTTTCTCGGTTTTCGATCTTTTCTTAGTGCCTCAGTCATTTCCTGTATATCCTCTGTTTGGTCGTCTGTTCCATTCCTTCTTGGGATGTTGTGTGAGTTGTCTGAGTTATGTAAAGAGAGGAGAGTTTTTGTAGGTGAGGTTCTACCTGGTTTTAGTATAGTATTAGCGGTAGGTAGCGCACGGTTGTTGTCTCCTATCTTATCTGTTTCTTGGTTTACATCGAGTGGTTCACTCGGCACCACTGTGTGTTCTGCGTGGGAAGGCTCGGTGTTTGGAAGCGGTGTCGGCTCTTCTCTTTGGAGTTGGTCTTGTTCTTTATTCTCAAGACTCGTCGATCTTCCTGTCCGTTCTGTCTTATTTTTCGATATAATCTCTCCTGTTTCAGTTTTCTTTCCAGGTTTAGTAGCTGGCTCCACGCAGCCTCCCGTTCGATTGATATAAATCGTATCATGAGTGACTTCTGGTGGGGTTGGGTGTATTTGGTGTCTTAAGCCCTCTAGTGATTCTTTTATAGAAGGGAATATCTTGTCGAACTTCATGAGTTCACTGTTCGCTGCCTGTATCAGCACTATTCCGGTTTTATATATGGTGATGCATAGTTCTGCTCTGCATCTTCTTGATGGTGAGGTCATTATTTTTGTGCCATGTGGGATGTTTTTTGTACCTTTTATGTTGAGCGTTCTTGTGAAGGCATTGCGCCATTTAGCCGTTTTATTAGTGTAAAAGATCAAGTCATGCGTTATAGTGCCTTTATCTGAATTAAAGTATGGGTCGGCGAACAGTGAGTCCGCGTTTTTCTTCAGGGTATTGTGCTTAAATTTTTTGGCTCAGTTTTTAGATAAATTAGATGGATATTTTATGACCTGGGCGTTTGAGTCGTCTCGGTACCTTTCGCCCATATTTGATTCGTGTTATAGATCTTATGGTGGCTTTTCTCTATAAGTCTCTTATATGTTCCAGGGGTTAGAGTTAAATCGTGGCATGCATAGATATCTCATTAGGTAAATTTTTCTTCAAAGGTAGTGTTAAATCCAAGTTTATCTATTATTAGTAATTTCCTTCTAATATAGTAGTCATGCCAGTTTCTCTTCCAGTTAATTTTCTTGGCACTTTGTTAGTTGTGATTTCAGGTAGCAGTAATTATACAGCCCTTATTGTGCTCTAAAACGTTTGAAAACTGGGTATTACAAAATGTCCGCCGTTTTGGTGCTTACTATAGGCAGGGGCTTTTTCTCTTTTCATTCTTTCTTTCAATTAGTCCATTTTCCATTTCTTGTCTCGACTTGGACTCAGTTATAGGCTCCTTCTTCTCTGTTTAGACCCTATTTGTCCTTTTTCCCTTTCTTGCCTCTTGGTTGTTTACTTCCTGCAGAGAGAGGAAGGACTACTTGTGTCTCAAGCGGCCGCCATTTTAAAGTCAGGTGCGCCGCTTCGAGTGCTGCCACAATAGTTTTCTTTCCCTTTTATTCCTCCTCCCTGCTATGCCTCTCACCCGCGGGTTCTCGCCATCTCCTGTAAATCTCGACGTCGCTCCTCCGCTCCCGCTCACCGCCTCAGGCCACCTCCGCGTTGTCCGTGTTCTCTCTCCTCTCCTCTCCTCAGCTAGCCTTGGTCTCCTGTCTCCGGTCTTAGCGGTGGGTTGCAGACACCATCGGCGCCAGGTACTCTCGGCGAACAGAGCCTCCGCACCTCCAAACTTACTTTACCAATAAAAGAAGCAAATAGAAAAATAAAATAAAAGTGCTAGCTGGATTAGGCAAACACACTTCATAAAACTGCATTTTCTTTTCTATTCTCCCCAGTGTTACAAGCTTAACTGCTCCCTGTGTAATTTCTCTTAACCTGCTGTTCCTGGATCAGAATTTCATCTACAAGCTCTTTCTGTGTTTTTTCCTAGTCTTTTCTTTCCCTTTTCTTAGATTTGTAACTGTTCCTTTACGTGCTCTATTTAGGCGCCATTAATCTCATTTGTGCTCCTTGTACCTGCTGCTGTTTTCTCCACACCTCATACTGTCTTTTCCCTCTTTCTCTCTTTCTCTGCGGTTGGTGGCTACTTTCCAAAGCGTCTGATGCCCCAATGTTCCTTTGTCTTGTTGTCAGACGTGAATTTGAAAAGCAACAAAATTAACAAGCCTTTACCACTCACACATGGCAGAAGTTTATACTTTAATTCAATGAGCTAAGAAAAGTGTGTTGTGGGGCCCCTACGAGCCATGGTGCTTGCTTCATCATAATTAGGCATGCAGTCATTAGCCACAGCTCTGATTATGGGTCACTGAGGTCAGTTTCAATAATTTCTCAAAAACCTAACCATGCAGTCCCCCCTAACTGTGTAGTTATCTTGCTTTACTGCTGTTTGTGTGATTAGCTGGGAGGAGCTCACGGCAGCATCCTCCCAACAAAAGTGTAGATGGACCGTTCCTTAACTCTTTCTTGCTTCACATACAGATGGCTTGAGGAGGTACAGGGGAGATGCAGGTCTAATAAACAGAATAGAATATCTGCGCCAGGTGTGTTTCTCTGCATTGGTGTTACATCACAGGCCCACCAGTGTATGTGTGATCTTTGACTCCTGCCAGTTCACAAGCAGGCGGCCAGGAAACGGTTTCAGCCTATCAACCACTGAGGAGATAAAGCCTTTGTATAAGGAATGAGGAAGCAATGAACACATTCAGCCTATTACAGGAGTAGCCGTGAGTGTTCCGAATTATAATTTCTTCATGTCACTGTACGTTATTGAGACCAAGTAGCTCGCCGTGATCGTATAGTGGTTAGTACTCTGCGTTGTGGCCGCAGCAACCTCGGTTCGAATCCGAGTCACAGCATTGTGGTTGGCAATGTCACAGCAGTTGGGTTTTTCCTTTACAGAATTCCCAAATGTACCAGTTGTTTTTGTAAAATGTCTATTAAAACCGATCCTTTTCAATATTTAAACGATCTAACGACAAATTATTTAAACATACATGATTATAAGATATAGGTATACTGTACATACTGACATAAATTATCGTTCTTGAACATATTTGCGGTAAAGGGAGCGGAGCTCTCCCCCAGGCCAATCAGAATGCAGATGAATGCAGTTGCAGTTGAGTGACCTGTGTTGTGGCTGTCTACAGGGAATGCACATATGTAGCTGTCTCGCAGCCCAATCCAGACGTCAATTGAAGACAGGTTTTCATGCAAATAGAGCAGTAAGTGAAGAGAAATGCTCACTCTCTAAAAATGGCATTTATACAATAGTAAGATTAAATCCAACCTCACCAGTAGATAGGATTTATTAATAAATAAATAAAGCTTCTCCTCTCTGATATGGAATTACCCCCCAAAAAGTATAAGGGAATACCCAATGCTAACCTATGAGAGGGGCAGACCTCACAGTAGTGAAAAATGTAATAGACTGTTTGATACTACTAGGACATACAAACTACCACAGTACATGTCTTACCTTTTACTTACATAGCATGATGCCCCTAGGACTACCTAGGGTCTACCTTAGGGGTTACTGATATGTAATAAAATTGGAGTTTAAGGCTTGGCAAGTAGTTTTAAATGCCAAGTCGAAGTGGCAGTACACTGCAGCACAGGCACTGCAGTAGCAGGCTTGAGACAGGTTTGAAATGCTATTTCTTTGGGCGGCACAATCAGTCCCTGGGTATATGGTATACCACTTTACAAGGGGCTTTCAAGTAAATTAAATCTGTCTGTCAGGTATACTCCAATTATACACATGATTAGGGAAGAAGCACGTGCACTTCAGCACTGATTAGTAGCGATAAAGTGATCAGAGTCCTAATGCCAACAAAAAGATACAGCAAAATGCGGAGGTGAAAAGCAATAAGGTGGGGTTGGGACCACCTTAAGAATGCAAGGTCTAACAAAAACGAACTAAGGATAACATGAGTAAAACATCAGGTTTCTCTACAGCATTTGGTGAGACAAGTGGGCCTTCTTTTATCTTCCATAAATGCCATCCTTCCTGGACCCCTTTATTATATAGCTCTTCCAGGAATAAATATAAAGCACTTACAAAGGAGCCTCAAATACTCAAAGATGGTAGACTTCTGTAATATGGGCCATGTACTAAAAGCAGCACGAAAACAGAGTGCAATAGGGTCCAAAAAACTCGAGTGACCCATGAGAGTATGCATGCAAGCCTATGGTATTCCAAACTAGAGATAGACGCATGCAATTTTTGTTTTTAGGAGAGAATGTGCCTGCTGAAAAAAACATTATTTTTTAAAAGTGCATTGCAGAATATCAGGAATGTGCTGTGGGACACCTTGAAAACTTGCATACAGATTATGTGCACACACCTTACAGTCAGTTGTTGTGGCCGAGTGGTTAAGGCGATGGACTAGAAATCCATTGGGGTCTCCCCGCGCAGGTTTGAATCCTGCCGACAACGAGAATCTTTTTAACATTGGCTACAATTTCAGAAGTTAACCTTTAGTATTTCTTCCATGTCAGTTTTATAAATAGGTGGCTTATTTTGGTGTCACTATTGCCATATCACATATTTATTATCGCTCCCCCTTTCATATCTTTGCTATAACTCTCGTCCTTCATTAGCGCTGGTGCAAACGCTTCAAATTATTATACCCTGGCTCTCTCGGTCATACCTGTGCATGCACTTGAAACTTACTTTACCAATAAAAGAAGCAAATAGAGAAATAAAATAAAAGTGCTAGCTGGATTAGGCAAACACACTTCATAAAACTGCATTTTCTTTTCTATACTCCCCCGTGTTACAAGCTTAACTGCTCCCTGTGTAATTTCTCTTAACCTGCTGTTCCTGGAAGAGAATTTCATCTACAAGCTCTTTCTGTGTTTTTTCCTAGTCTTTTCTTTCCCTTTTCTTAGATTTGTAACTGTTCCTTTACGTGCTCTATTTAGGCGCCATTAATCTCATTTGAGCTCCTTGTACCTGCTGCTGTTTTCTCCACACCTCATACTGTCTTTTCCTTCTTTCTCTCTTTCTCTGTGGTTGGTGGCTACTTTCCAAAGCGTCTGATGCTCCAATGTTCCTTCGTCTTGTTGTCAGACGTGAATTTGAAAAGCAGCAAAATTAACAAGCCTTTACCACTCACACATGGCAGAAGTTTATACTTTAATTCAATGAGCTAAGAAAAGTGTGTTGTGGGGCCCCTACGAGCCATGGTGCTTGCTTCATCATAATTAGGCATGCAGTCATTAGCCACAGCTCTGATTATGGGTCAATGAGGTCAGTTTCAATAATTCCTCAAAAACCTAACCATGCAGTCCCCCCTAACTGTGTAGTCATCTTGCTTTACTGCTGTTTGTGTGATTAGCTGGGAGGAGCTCACGGCAGCATCCTCCCAATAAAAGTGTAGATGGACCGTTCCTTAATTCTTTCTTGTTTCACATACAGATGGCTTGAGGAGGTACAGGGGAGATGCAGGTCTAATAAACAGAATAGAATATCTGCGCCGGGTGTGTTTCTCTGCATTGGTGTCCCATCACAGGCCCACCAGTGTATGTGTGATCTTTGACTCCTGCCAGTTCACAAGCAGGCGGCCAGGAAACGGTTTCAGCCTATCAACCACTGAGGAGATAAAGCCTTTGTATAAGGAATGAGGAAGCAATGAACACATTCAGCCTATCACAGGAGTAGCCCTGAGTGTTCCGAATTATAATTTCTTCATGTCACAGTACGTTATCGAGCCCAAGTAGCTCGCCGTGATCGTATAGTGGTTAGTACTCTGCGTTGTGGCTGCAGCAACCTCGGTTCGAATCCGAGTCACGGCTTTGTGGTTGGCAATGTCACGGCAGTTGGGTTTTTCCTTTACAGAATTCCCAAATGTACCAGTTGTTTTTGTAAAATGTCTATTAAAAACAGATCCTTTTCAATATTTAAACGATCTAACGACAAATTATTTAAACACACATGATTATAAGATGTAGGTATACTGTACTTACTGACGTAAATTATCGTTCTTGAACATATTTGCGGTAAGGGGAGCGGAGCTCTCCCCCAGGCCAATCAGAATGCAGATGAATGCAGTTGCAGTTGAGTGACCTGTGTTGTGGCTGTCTAAAGGGAATGCACATATGTAGCTGTCTCGCAGCCCAATCCAGACGTCAATCGAAGGCAGGTTTCAATGCAAATAGAGCAGTAAGTGCAGAGAAATGCTCACTCTCTAAAAATGGCATTTATACAATAGTAAGATTAAATCCAACCTCACCAGTAGATAGGATTTATCAATAAATAAATAAAGCTTCTCCTCTCTGATATGGAATTACCCCCAAAAAAGTATAAGGGAATACCCAATGCTAACCTATGAGAGGGGCAGACCTCACAGTAGTGAAAAATGTAATAGACTGTTTGATACTACTAGGACATACAAACTACCACAGTACATGTCTTACCTTTTACTTACATAGCATGATGCCCCTAGGACTACCTAGGGCCTACCTTAGGGGTTACTGATATGTAATAAAATTGGAGTTTAAGGCTTGGCAAGTAATTTTAAATGCCAAGTCGAAGTGGCAGTACACTGCAGCACAAGCACTGCAGTAGCAGGCTTGAGACAGGTTTGAAATGCTATTTCTTTGGGCGGCACAATCAGTCCCTGGGTATATGGTATACCACTTTACAAGGGGCTTTCAAGTAAATTAAATCTGTCAGTCAGGTATACTCCAATTATACACATGATTAGGGAAGAAGCACGTGCACTTCAGCACTGATTAGTAGCGATAAAGTGATCAGAGTCCTAAGGCCAACAAAAAGATACAGCAAAATGCGGAGGTGAAAAGCAATAAGGTGGGGTTGGGACCACCTTAAGAATGCAAGGTCTAACAAAAACGAACTAAGGATAACATGAGTAAAACATCAGGTTTCTCTACAGCATTTGGTGAGACAAGTGGGCCTTCTTTTATCTTCCATAAATGCAATCCTTCCCGGACCCCTTTATTATATAGCTCTTCAAGGAAAAAATATAAAGCACTTACAAAGGAGCCTCAAATACTCAAAGATGGTAGACTTCTGTAATATGGGCCATATACTAAAAGCAGCACGAAAACAGAGTGCAATAGGGTCCAAAAAACTTGAGTGACCCATGAGAGTATGCATGCAAGCCTATGGTATTCCAAACTAGAGATATACGCATGCAATTTTTGTTTTTAGGAGAGAATGTGCCTGCTGAAAAAAACATTATTTTTAAAAAGTGCATTGCAGAATATCAGGAATTTGCTGTGGGACATCTTGAAAATTTGCATACAGATTATGTGCACACACCTTACAGTCAGTTGTTGTGGCTGAGTGGTTAAGGCGATGGACTAGAAATCCATTGGGGTCTCCCCGCGCAGGTTCGAATCCTGCCGACAACGAGAATCTTTTTAACATCGGCTACAATTTCAGAAGTTAACCTTTAGTATTTCTTCCATGTCAGTTTTATAAATAGGTGGCTTATTTTGGTGTCACTATTGCCATATCACATATTTGTTATCGCTCCCCCTTTCATATCTTTGCTATAACTCTCGTCCTCCATTAGCGCTGGTGCAAACGCTTCAAATTATTATACCCTGGCTCTCTCGGTCATACCTGTGCATGCACTTGAAACTTACTTTACCAATAAAAGAAGCAAATAGAGAAATAAAATAAAAGTGCTAGCTGGATTAGGCAAACACACTTCATAAAACTGCATTTTCTTTTCTATTCTCCCCCGTGTTACAAGCTTAACTGCTCCCTGTGTAATTTCTCTTAACCTGCTGTTCCTGGAAAAGAATTTCATCTACAAGCTCTTTCTGTGTTTTTTCCTAGTCTTTTCTTTCCCTTTTCTTAATTTTGTAACTGTTCCTTTACGTGCTCTACTTAGGCGCCATTAATCTCATTTGAGCTCTGTGTACCTGCTGCTGTTTTCTCCACACCTCATACTGCCTTTTCCCTCTTTCTCTCTTTCTCTGCGGTTGGTGGCTACTTTCCAAAGCGTCTGATGCCCCAATGTTCCTTCGTCTTGTTGTCAGACGTGAATTTGAAAAGCAACAAAATTAAAAAGCCTTTACCACTCACACATGGCAGAAGTTTATACTTTAATTTAATGAGCTAAGAAAAGTGTGTTGTGGGGCCCCTACGAGCCATGGTGCTTGCTTCATCATAATTAGGCATGCAGTCATTAGCCACAGCTCTGATTATGGGTCACTGAGGTCAGTTTCAATAATTCCTCAAAAACCTAACCATGCAGTCCCCCCTAACTGTGTAGTTATCTTGCTTTACTGCTGTTTGTGTGATTAGCTGGGAGGAGCTCACGGCAGCATCCTCCCAATAAAAGTGTAGATGGACCGTTCCTTAACTCCTTCTTGCTTCACATACAGATGGCTTGAGGAGGTACAGGGGAGATGCAGGTCTAATAAACAGAATAGAATATCTGCGCCAGGTGTGTTTCTCTGCATTGGTGTCCCATCACAGGCCCACCAGTGTATGTGTGATCTTTGACTCCTGCCAGTTCACAAGCAGGCGGCCAGGAAACGGTTTCAGCCTATCAACCACTGAGGAGATAAAGCCTTTGTATAAGGAATGAGGAAGCAAAGAACACATTCAGCCTATCACAGGAGTAGCCCTGAATGTTCCGAATTATAATTTCTTCATGTCACTGTATGTTATTGAGCCCAAGTAGCTCGCCGTGATCGTATAGTGGTTAGTACTCTGCGTTGTGGCTGCAGCAGGCTCGGTTCGAATCCGAGTCACGGCATTGTGGTTGGCAATGTCACGGCAGTTGGGTTTTTCCTTTACAGAATTCCCAAATGTACCAGTTGTTTTTGTAAAATGTCTATTAAAACAGATCCTTTTCAATATTTAAACGATCTAACGACAAATTATTTAAACACACATGATTATAAGATGTAGGTATACTGTACTTACTGACATAAATTATCGTTCTTGAACATATTTGCGGTAAGGGGAGCGGAGCTCTCCCCCAGGCCAATCAGAATGCAGATGAATGCAGTTGCAGTTGAGTGACCTGTGTTGTGGCTGTCTACAGGGAATGAACATATGTAGCTGTCTCGCAGCCCAATCCAGACGTCAATCGAAGACAGGTTTCAATGCAAATAGAGCAGTAAGTGCAGAGAAATGCTCACTCTCTGAAAATGGCATTTATACAATAGTGAGATTAAATCCAACCTCACCAGTAGATAGGATTTATCAATAAATAAATAAAGCTTCTCCTTTCTGATATGGAATTACCCCCCAAAAAGTATAAGGGAATACCCAATGCTAACCTATGAGAGGGGCAGACCTCACAGTAGTGAAAAATGTAATAGACTGTTTGATACTACTAGGACATACAAACTACCACAGTACATGTCTTACCTTTTACTTACATAGCATGATGCCCCTAGGACTACCTAGGGCCTACCTTAGGGGTTACTGATATGTAATAAAATTGGAGTTTAAGGCTTGGCAAGTAGTTTTAAATGCCAAGTCGAAGTGGCAGTACACTGCAGCACAGGCACTGCAGTAGCAGGCTTGAGACAGGTTTGAAATGCTATTTCTTTGGGCGGCACAATCAGTCCCTGGGTATATGGTATACCACTTTACAAGGGGCTTTCAAGTAAATTAAATCTGTCAGTCAGGTATACTCCAATTATACACCTGATTAGGGAAGAAGCACGTGCACTTCAGCACTGATTAGTAGCGATAAAGTGATCAGAGTCCTAAGGCCAACAAAAAGATACAGCTAAATGCGGAGGTGAAAAGCAATAAGGTGGGGTTGGGACCACCTTAAGAATGCAAGGTCTAACAAAAACGAACTAAGGATAACATGAGTAAAACATCAGGTTTCTCTACAGCATTTGGTGAGACAAGTGGGCCTTCTTTTATCTTCCATAAATGCAATCCTTCCCGGACCCCTTTATTATATAGCTCTTCCAGGAAAAAATATAAAGCACTTACAAAGGAGCCTCAAATACTCAAAGATGGTAGACTTCTGTAATATGGGCCATATACTAAAAGCAGCACGAAAACAGAGTGCAATAGGGTCCAAAAAACTTGAGTGACCCATGAGAGTATGCATGCAAGCCTATGGTATTCCAAACTAGAGATATACGCATGCAATTTTTGTTTTTACGAGAGAATGTGCCTGCTGAAAAAAACATTATTTTTTAAAAGTGCATTGCAGAATATCAGGAATTTGCTGTGGGACACCTTGAAAACTTGCATACAGATTATGTGCACACACCTTACAGTCAGTTGTTGTGGCCGAGTGGTTAAGGCGATGGACTAGAAATCCATTGGGGTCTCCCCGGGCAGGTTCGAATCCGGCCGACAACGAGAATCTTTTTAACATCGGCTACAATTTCAGAAGTTAACCTTTAGTATTTCTTCCATGTCAGTTTTATAAATAGCTGGCTTATTTTGGTGTCACTATTGCCATATCACATATTTATTATCGCTCCCCCTTTCATATCTTTGCTATAACTCTCGTCCTTCATTAGCACTGGTGCAAACGCTTCAAATTATTATACCCTGGCTCTCTCGGTCATACCTGTGCATGCACTTGAAACTTACTTTACCAATAAAAGAAGCAAATAGAGAAATAAAATAAAAGTGCTAGCTGGATTAGGCAAACACACTTCATAAAACTGCATTTTCTTTTCTATTCTCCCCCGTGTTACAAGCTTAACTGCTCCCTGTGTAATTTCTCTTAACCTGCTGTTCCTGGAAAAGAATTTCATCTACAAGCTCTTTCTGTGTTTTTTCCTAGTCTTTTCTTTCCCTTTTCTTAGATTTGTAACTGTTCCTTTACGTGCTCTATTTAGGCACCATTAATCTCATTTGAGCTCCTTGTACCTGCTGCTGTTTTCTCCACACCTCATACTGCCTTTTCCCTCTTTCTCTCTTTCTCTGCGGTTGGTGGCTACTTTCCAAAGCGTCTGATGCCCCAATGTTCCTTCGTCTTGTTGTCAGACGTGAATTTGAAAAGCAACAAAATTAACAAGCCTTTACCACTCACACATGGCAGAAGTTTATACTTTAATTCAATGAGCTAAGAAAAGTGTGTTGTGGGGCCCCTACGAGCCATGGTGCTTGCTTCATCATAATTAGGCATGCAGTCATTAGCCACAGCTCTGATTATGGGTCACTGAGGTCAGTTTCAATAATTCCTCAAAAACCTAACCATGCAGTCCCCCCTAACTGTGTAGTTATCTTGCTTTACTGCTGTTTGTGTGATTCGCTGGGAGGAGCTCACGGCAGCATCCTCCCAATAAAAGTGTAGATGGACCGTTCCTTAACTCTTTCTTGCTTCACATACAGATGGCTTGAGGAGGTACAGGGGAGATGCAGGTCTAATAAACAGAATAGAATATCTGCGCCAGGTTTGTTTCTCTGCATTGGTGTCCCATCACAGGCCCACCAGTGTATGTGTGATCTTTGACTCCTGCCAGTTCACAAGCAGGCGGCCAGGAAACGGTTTCAGCCTATCAACCACTGAGGAGATAAAGCCTTTGTATAAGGAATGAGGAAGCAATGAACACATTCAGCCTATCACAGGAGTAGCCCTGAATGTTCCGAATTATAATTTCTTCATGTCACTGTACCTTATTGAGCCCAAGTAGCTCGCCGTGATCGTATAGTGGTTAGTACTCTGCGTTGTGGCTGCAGCAGGCTCGGTTTGAATCCGAGTCACGGCATTGTGGTTGGCAATGTCACGGCAGTTGGGTTTTTCCTTTACAGAATTCCCAAATGTACCAGTTGTTTTTGTAAAATGTCTATTAAAACAGATCCTTTTCAATATTTAAACGATCTAACGACAAATTATTTAAACACACATGATTATAAGATGTAGGTATACTGTACTTACTGACATAAATTATCGTTCTTGAACATATTTGCGGTAAGGGGAGCGGAGCTCTCCCCCAGGCCAATCAGAATGCAGATGAATGCAGTTGCAGTTGAGTGACCTGTGTTGTGGCTGTCTACAGGGAATGAACATATGTAGCTGTCTCGCAGCCCAATCCAGACGTCAATCGAAGACAGGTTTCAATGCAAATAGAGCAGTAAGTGCAGAGAAATGCTCACTCTCTGAAAATGGCATTTATACAATAGTGAGATTAAATCCAACCTCACCAGTAGATAGGATTTATCAATAAATAAATAAAGCTTCTCCTCTCTGATATGGAATTACCCCCCAAAAAGTATAAGGGAATACCCAATGCTAACCTATGAGAGGGGCAGACCTCACAGTAGTGAAAAATGTAATAGACTGTTTGATACTACTAGGACATACAAACTACCACAGTACATGTCTTACCTTTTACTTACATAGCATGATGCCCCTAGGACTACCTAGGGCCTACCTTAGGGGTTACTGATATGTAATAAAATTGGAGTTTAAGGCTTGGCAAGTAGTTTTAAATGCCAAGTCGAAGTGGCAGTACACTGCAGCACAGGCACTGCAGTAGCAGGCTTGAGACAGGTTTGAAATGCTATTTCTTTGGGCGGCACAATCAGTCCCTGGGTATATGGTATACCACTTTACAAGGGGCTTTCAAGTAAATTAAATCTGTCAGTCAGGTATACTCCAATTATACACATGATTAGGGAAGAAGCACGTGCACTTCAGCACTGACTAGTAGCGATAAAGTGATCAGAGTCCTAAGGCCAACAAAAAGATACAGCAAAATGCGGAGGTGAAAAGCAATAAGGTGGGGTTGGGACCACCTTAAGAATGCAAGGTCTAACAAAAACGAACTAAGGATAACATGAGTAAAACATCAGGTTTCTCTACAGCATTTGGTGAGACAAGTGGGCCTTCTTTTATCTTCCATAAATGCAATCCTTCCTGGACCCCTTTATTATATAGCTCTTCCAGGAAAAAATATAAAGCACTTACAAAGGAGCCTCAAATACTCAAAGATGGTAGACTTCTGTAATATGGGCCATATACTAAAAGCAGCACGAAAACAGAGTGCAATAGGGTCCAAAAAACTTGAGTGACCCATGAGAGTATGCATGCAAGCCTATGGTATTCCAAACTAGAGATATACGCATGCAATTTTTGTTTTTACAAGAGAATGTGCCTGCTGAAAAAAACATTTTTTAAAAGTGCATTGCAGAATATCAGGAATTTGCTGTGGGACACTGTTGTAAATAGAATTAAGTATGCAGCAGGACACGTCTTCTTGTAGTTAGGTTGTATTTATTAAGTTACTAAGAATAAGTTAAGAAGTTAAGACACAGAGCAGTAGTTCCCCACAGCTGACCAGACCAACTGCCCATAGTAGAATCCCCAACACTACAGATAGAATACAGCTATGTAAGAAGACAGAAACACAGAGAAAGGACTAAGGAAGCTAAGAAGCAATGTAAGAATGTACAACATATCTTCCCCCCTACAAACAACAAATATGAAAACCTCAAACACGTAAGAAGATAAAGCATGGAAAACAGAAAAGAAAACGTATAACACTAAGGAGGTCAAAGACCTCAAGAACTTCCAGAACAAGGAGAGAAAAATCAGGATCAAGAAGAGAAATAAGATGAAGATCCCTATAACCACCTTCCCCCCTTCAGCAGACAAAAATGAAGAGTCAGACAACTCTCTGCTTTCCATCAATGTGGCCACCAAAGACAGAAAAAGAAAGTTCACTTTCTCAAACAAAAATTGTCCATCGCAGATATTCGCTGCATAGAAAATACAACAGTTCTGGAAGGATACCCCCGAAGAAAATATGGATCTTGACTTCTTTCAGACCAAAAAGTTGGATCAGAACCAGGTGTGCAGGTTCTGGGTCTATCCTTCGGGTTAAGAGCCTCAGATTGTTTTTAGGCTTCCAAAATCCTTAAAAATTTCATTACACAGACTCTAGAGCTTCATGAACCACGGTCATGAACCCTGCCGGAGTTGAACCTCACTTCATTCTCTCCTGGTACAGGTTGTGGGAGTCTTGTCCACCACCGGTCCTGGGACGACGTCTGTCCACTCCCGGTACCCCTACCCCGGTCCTGAGACATCCTGTGTCCTCTCCAGGTACTTTCCAGTCCAGAGACTCTTCTGTCTCCACCCATCTCTTGATTTAACGGGTCCTGGAATCTGCTTCACTCTCTACCAGTCCAGGGACATCTTCTTGTCCCCAACCAACTCTTGGTTTAGCGGGTCCTGGAATTTGCTTCACTCTCTACCAGTACAGGAACATCTTCTTGTCCCCAACCAACTCTTGGTTTAGCGGGTCCTGGAATTTGCTTCACTCTCTACCAGGACAGGGACATCTTCTTGTCTCCACCCAACTCTCGGTTTAGCGGGTCCTGGAATTTGCTTCACTCTCTACCAGTACAGGGACATTTCCCTGTCCCCACCCATCGCTTAGTTCAACGGGTCCTGGAATTTGCTTTGTTGTCTCGCTTTACTTATCTTTCTTTTTTTTTTTTAAAGAATCTTTGTCCCAATATACTACAGGAGCCACCAACTAGGTCCAGGGACAATCTGTTGTGAACCTGTTGTGGCACTGGAGCGTTCGCCCACTTCAGTTGTCCCCCTCAGGTACTGGTTCTCGAATCTCCTTAGCTCGTTACTACAAGTCCTGAGATATACTTCGTAGTTGGTTTGCAGTAGTTTTGACTACCAACTAGAGAAAACAGTCTTGCACTAAAATTGTAATTCACACCTATTGACATCATGTTTGAATTCTCCTCCTGCCTCATAAGACTAGAGATTCCTCACAGTCACATACTGGACTTGCCAAATGCCACATTCGCCATCCATCTCTTTGTTGCACAACACTTTTACTGCATGAGTTTTGTCTCTTTGCCAACAAAAAGAATGATGATATACCAAAACAATCCACTAGATGGCACTCTTGTGAAAGAATTAAAAACTCTCCCAATTCGTTCGTGCTTGTTTTTAATTCCAAAATAATTGCAGAAAACATGACAGGACTTTGTGCTAGAAAGTAGTGTGTTCAACTGCCAAGCTGTAAAATATCGGGGCTATATTTAGATATGCATGCGCTCGCTTACTTGTGCTATTTGACAAGAGACATCGAGTTGAGGGACGTTCGTTACGGTCATAGTGCAGGGCATTACCACCAAGGAAACCCCAACCTCAGGATACATCGATGTGCGCTGAGTAAGGAAATAGAACAAAAGAAATCCTCCTCACTGCTTTATCAGAGATCCGTTGTAGTCCCGTAACTATGGTGACAAAACAACAAAATGGCAGCTCGAAATTGCGTGACCCCTCACGTTGCTCTCACGTCGTGACACATCACGTTGCTCACCTCTCCAACCAAGGGCTGGAACACAGAATGTGCAGCCTCTCCGCTAACACCCATGGAGATTCTCAGACGTCATCACAGCACAGATGAACGTCTAGCAGAAGGATCTCTCAGCATGCAAAGAGTACCTAACTGCGACAAGAAACAAGAAGGAAAGTCTAAACGCAAGACAGAAACACAGAGAAAGGACTAAGGAAGCTAAGAAGCAATGTAAGAATGTACAACAGACACCTTGAAAACTTGCATACAGATTATGTGCACACACTTTACAGTCAGTTGTTGTGGCCGAGTGGTTAAGGCGATGGACTAGAAATCCATTGGGGTCTCCCCGCGCAGGTTCAAATCCTGCCGACAACGAGAATCTTTTTAACATCGGCTACAATTTCAGAAGTTAACCTTTAGTATTTCTTCCATGTCAGTTTTATAAATAGGTGGCTTATTTTGGTGTCACTATTGCCATATCACATATTTATTATCGCTCCCCCTTTCATATCTTTGCTATAACTCTCGTCCTTCATTAGCGCTGGTGCAAACGCTTCAAATTATTATACCCTGGCTCTCTCGGTCATACCTGTGCATGCACTTGAAACTTACTTTACCAATAAAAGAAGCAAATAGAGAAATAAAATAAAAGTGCTAGCTGGATTAGGCAAACACACTTCATAAAACTGCATTTTCTTTTCTATTCTCCCCCGTGTTACAAGCTTAACTGCTCCCTGTGTAATTTCTCCTAACCTGCTGTTCCTGGAAGAGAATTTCATCTACAAGCTCTTTCTGTGTTTTTTCCTAGTCTTTTCTTTACCTTTTCTTAGATTTGTAACTGTTCCTTTACGTGCTCTACTTAGGCGCCATTAATCTCATTTGAGCTCCTTGTACCTGCTGCTGTTTTCTCCACACCTCATACTGTCTTTTCCCTCTTTCTCTCTTTCTCTGCGGTTGGTGGCTACTTTCCAAAGCGTCTGATGCCCCAATGTTCCTTCGTCTTGTTGTCAGATGTGAATTTGAAAAGCAACAAAATTAACAAGCCTTTACCACTCACACATGGCAGAAGTTTATACTTTAATTTAATGAGCTAAGAAAAGTGTGTTGTGGGGCCCCTACGAGCCATGGTGCTTGCTTCATCATAATTAGGCATGCAGTCATTAGCCACAGCTCTGATTATGGGTCACTGAGGTCAGTTTCAATAATTCCTCAAAAACCTAACCATGCAGTCCCCCCTAACTGTGTAGTTATCTTGCTTTACTGCTGTTTGTGTGATTAGCTGGGAGGAGCTCACGGCAGCATCCTCCCAATAAAAGTGTAGATGGACCGTTCCTTAACTCCTTCTTGCTTCACATACAGATGGCTTGAGGAGGTACAGGGGAGATGCAGGTCTAATAAACAGAATAGAATATCTGCGCCAGGTGTGTTTCTCTGCATTGGTGTCCCATCACAGGCCCACCAGTGTATGTGTGATCTTTGACTCCTGCCAGTTCACAAGCAGGCGGCCAGGAAACGGTTTCAGCCTATCAACCACTGAGGAGATAAAGCCTTTGTATAAGGAATGAGGAAGCAATGAACACATTCAGCCTATCACAGGAGTAGCCCTGAATGTTCCGAATTATAATTTCTTCATGTCACTGTTCGTTATTGAGCCCAAGTAGCTCGCCGTGATCGTATAGTGGTTAGTACTCTGCGTTGTGGCTGCAGCAGGCTCGGTTTGAATTCGAGTCACGGCATTGTGGTTGGCAATGTCACGGCAGTTGGGTTTTTCCTTTACAGAATTCCCAAATGTACCAGTTGTTTTTGTAAAATGTCTATTAAAACAGATCCTTTTCAATATTTAAACGATCTAACGACAAATTATTTAAACACACATGATTATAAGATGTAGGTATACTGTACTTACTGACATAAATTATCGTTCTTGAACATATTTGCGGTAAGGGGAGCGGAGCTCTCCCCCAGGCCAATCAGAATGCAGATGAATGCAGTTGCAGTTGAGTGACCTGTGTTGTGGCTGTCTACAGGGAATGAACATATGTAGCTGTCTCGCAGCCCAATCCAGACGTCAATCGAAGACAGGTTTCAATGCAAATAGAGCAGTAAGTGCAGAGAAATGCTCACTCTCTGAAAATGGCATTTATACAATAGTGAGATTAAATCCAACCTCACCAGTAGATAGGATTTATCAATAAATAAATAAAGCTTCTCCTCTCTGATATGGAATTACCCCCCAAAAAGTATAAGGGAATACCCAATGCTAACCTATGAGAGGGGCAGACCTCACAGTAGTGAAAAATGTAATAGACTGTTTGATACTACTAGGACATACAAACTACCACAGTACATGTCTTACCTTTACTTACATAGCATGATGCCCCTAGGACTACCTAGGGCCTACCTTAGGGGTTACTGATATGTAATAAAATTGGAGTTTAAGGCTTGGCAAGTAGTTTTAAATGCCAAGTCGTAGTGGCAGTACACTGCAGCACAGGCACTGCAGTAGCAGGCTTGAGACAGGTTTGAAATGCTATTTCTTTGGGCGGCACAATCAGTCCCTGGGTATATGGTATACCACTTTACAAGGGGCTTTCAAGTAAATTAAATCTGTCAGTCAGGTATACTCCAATTATACACATGATTAGGGAAGAAGCACGTGCACTTCAGCACTGATTAGTAGCGATAAAGTGATCAGAGTCCTAAGGCCAACAAAAAGATACAGCAAAATGCGGAGGTGAAAAGCAATAAGGTGGGGTTGGGACCACCTTAAGAATGCAAGGTCTAACAAAAACGAACTAAGGATAACATGAGTAAAACATCAGGTTTCTCTACAGCATTTGGTGAGACAAGTGGGCCTTCTTTTATCTTCCATAAATGCAATCTTTCCCGGACCCCTTTATTATATAGCTCTTCCAGGAAAAAATATAAAGCACTTACAAAGGAGCCTCAAATACTCAAAGATGGTAGACTTCTGTAATATGGGCCATATACTAAAAGCAGCACGAAAACAGAGTGCAATAGGGTCCAAAAAACTTGAGTGACCCATGAGAGTATGCATGCAAGCCTATGGTATTCCAAACTAGAGATATACGCATGCAATTTTTGTTTTTACGAGAGAATGTGCCTGCTGAAAAAAACATTATTTTTTAAAAGTGCATTGCAGAATATCAGGAATTTGCTGTGGGACACCTTGAAAACTTGCATACAGATTATGTGCACACACCTTACAGTCAGTTGTTGTGGCCGAGTGGTTAAGGCGATGGACTAGAAATCCATTGGGGTCTCCCCGCGCAGGTTCGAATCCTGCCGACAACGAGAATCTTTTTAACATCGGCTACAATTTCAGAAGTTAACCTTTAGTATTTCTTCCATGTCAGTTTTATAAATAGGTGGCTTATTTTGGTGTCACTATTGCCATATCACATATTTATTATCGCTCCCCCTTTCATATCTTTGCTATAACTCTCGTCCTTCACTAGCGCTGGTGCAAACGCTTCAAATTATTATACCCTGGCTCTCTCGGTCATACCTGTGCATGCACTTGAAACTTACTTTACCAATAAAAGAAGCAAATAGAGAAATAAAATAAAAGTACTAGCTGGATTAGGCAAACACACTTCATAAAACTGCATTTTCTTTTCTATTCTCCCCCGTGTTACAAGCTTAACTGCTCCCTGTGTAATTTCTCCTAACCTGCTGTTCCTGGAAGAGAATTTCATCTACAAGCTCTTTCTGTGTTTTTTCCTAGTCTTTTCTTTCCCTTTTCTTAGATTTGTATCTGTTCCTTTACGTGCTCTACTGAGGCACCATTAATCTCATTTGAGCTCCTTGTACCTGCTGCTGTTTTCTCCACACCTCATACTGTCTTTTCCCTCTTTCTCTCTTTCTCTGCGGTTGGTGGCTACTTTCCAAAGCGTCTGATGCCCCAATGTTCCTTCGTCTTGTTGTCAGACGTGAATTTGAAAAGCAACAAAATTAACAAGCCTTTACCACTCACACATGGCAGAAGTTTATACTTTAATTCAATGAGCTAAGAAAAGTGTGTTGTGGGGCCCCTACGAGCCATGGTGCTTGCTTCATCATAATTAGGCATGCAGTCATTAGCCACAGCTCTGATTATGGGTCACTGAGGTCAGTTTCAATAATTCCTCAAAAACCTAACCATGCAGTCCCCCCTAACTGTGTAGTTATCTTGCTTTACTGCTGTTTGTGTGATTAGCTGGGAGGAGCTCACGGCAGCATCCTCCCAATAAAAGTGTAGATGGACCGTTCCTTAACTCCTTCTTGCTTCACATACAGATGGCTTGAGGAGGTACAGGGGAGATGCAGGTCTAATAAACAGAATAGAATATCTGCGCCAGGTTTGTTTCTCTGCATTGGTGTCCCATCACAGGCCCACCAGTGTATGTGTGATCTTTGACTCCTGCCAGTTCACAAGCAGGCGGCCAGGAAACGGTTTCAGCCTATCAACCACTGAGGAGATAAAGCCTTTGTATAAGGAATGAGGAAGCAATGAACACATTCAGCCTATCACAGGAGTAGCCCTGAATGTTCCGAATTATAATTTCTTCATGTCACTGTTCGTTATTGAGCCCAAGTAGCTCGCCGTGATCGTATAGTGGTTAGTACTCTGCGTTGTGGCCGCAGCAGGCTCGGTTCGAATCCGAGTCACGGCATTGTGGTTGGCAATGTCACGGCAGTTGGGTTTTTCCTTTACAGAATTCCCAAATGTACCAGTTGTTTTTGTAAAATGTCTATTAAAACAGATCCTTTTCAATATTTAAACGATCTAACGACAAATTATTTAAACACACATGATTATAAGATGTAGGTATACTGTACTTACTGACATAAATTATCGTTCTTGAACATATTTGCGGTAAGGGGAGCGGAGCTCTCCCCCAGGCCAATCAGAATGCAGATGAATGCAGTTGCAGTTGAGTGACCTGTGTTGTGGCTGTCTACAGGGAATGCACATATGTAGCTGTCCCGCAGCCCAATCCAGACGTCAATCGAAGACAGGTTTCAATGCAAATAGAGCAGTAAGTGCAGAGAAATGCTCACTCTCTGAAAATGGCATTTATACAATAGTAAGATTAAATCCAACCTCACCAGTAGATAGGATTTATCAATAAATAAATAAAGCTTCTCCTCTCTGATATGGAATTACCCCCAAAAAAGTATAAGGGAATACCCAATGCTAACCTATGAGAGGGGCAGACCTCACAGTAGTGAAAAATGTAATAGACTGTTTGATACTACTAGGACATACAAACTACCACAGTACATGTCTTACCTTTTACTTACATAGCATGATGCCCCTAGGACTACCTAGGGCCTACCTTAGGGGTTACTGATATGTAATAAAATTGGAGTTTAAGGCTTGGCAAGTAGTTTTAAATGCCAAGTCGTAGTGGCAGTACACTGCAGCACAGGCACTGCAGTAGCAGGCTTGAGACAGGTTTGAAATGCTATTTCTTTGGGCGGCACAATCAGTCCCTGGGTATATGGTATACCACTTTACAAGGGGCTTTCAAGTAAATTAAATCTGTCAGTCAGGTATACTCCAATTATACACATGATTAGGGAAGAAGCACGTGCACTTCAGCACTGATTAGTAGCGATAAAGTGATCAGAGTCCTAAGGCCAACAAAAAGATACAGCAAAATGCGGAGGTGAAAAGCAATAAGGTGGGGTTGGGACCACCTTAAGAATGCAAGGTCTAACAAAAACGAACTAAGGATAACATGAGTAAAACATCAGGTTTCTCTACAGCATTTGGTGAGACAAGTGGGCCTTCTTTTATCTTCCATAAATGCAATCCTTCCCGGACCCCTTTATTATATAGCTCTTCAAGGAAAAAATATAAACACTTACAAAGGAGCCTCAAATACTCAAAGATGGTAGACTTCTGTAATATGGGCCATATACTAAAAGCAGCACGAAAACAGAGTGCAATAGGGTCCAAAAAACTTGAGTGACCCATGAGAGTATGCATGCAAGCCTATGGTATTCCAAACTAGAGATATACGCATGCAATTTTTGTTTTTAGGAGAGAATGTGCCTGCTGAAAAAAACATTATTTTTTAAAAGTGCATTGCAGAATATCAGAAATTTGCTGTGGGACACCTTGTAAACTTGCATACAGATTATGTGCATACACCTTACAGTCAGTTGTTGTGGCCGAGTTGTTAAGGCGATGGACTAGAAATCCATTGAGGTCTCCCCGCGCAGGTTCGAATCCTGCCGACAACGAGAATCTTTTTAACATCGGCTACAATTTCCGAAGTTAACCTTTAGTATTTCTTCCATGTCAGTTTTATAAATAGGTGGCTTATTTTGGTGTCACTATTGCCATATCACATATTTATGATCGCTCCCCCTTTCATATCTTTGCTATAACTCTCGTCCTTCATTAGCGCTGGTGCAAACGCTTCAAATTATTATACCCTGGCTCTCTCGGTCATACCTGTGCATGCAGTTGAAACTTACTTTACCAATAAAAGAAGCAAATAGAGAAATAAAATAAAAGTGCTAGCTGGATTAGGCAAACACACTTCATAAAACTGCATTTTCTTTTCTATTCTCCCCCGTGTTACAAGCTTAACTGCTCCCTGTTTAATTTCTCTTAACCTGCTGTTCCTGGAAGAGAATTTCATCTACAAGCTCTTTCTGTGTTTTTTCCTAGTCTTTTCTTTCCCTTTTCTTAGATTTGTAACTGTTCCTTTACGTGCTCTATTTAGGCGCCATTAATCTCATTTGAGCTCCCTGTACCTGCTGCTGTTTTCTCCACACCTCATACTGCCTTTTCCCTCTTTCTCTCTTTCTCTGCGGTTGGTGGCTACTTTCCAAAGCGTCTGATGCCCCAATGTTCCTTCGTCTTGTTGTCAGGCGTGAATTTGAAAAGCAACAAAATTAACAAGCCTTTACCACTCACACATGGCAGAAGTTTATACTTTAATTCAATGAGCTAAGAAAAGTGTGTTTTGGGGCCCCTACGAGCCATGGTGCTTGCTTCATCATAATTAGGCATGCAGTCATTAGCCACAGCTCTGATTATGGGTCACTGAGGTCAGTTTCAATAATTCCTCAAAAACCTAACCATGCAGTCCCCCCTAACTGTGTAGTCATCTTGCTTTACTGCTGTTTGTGTGATTAGCTGAGAGGAGCTCACGGCAGCATCCTCCCAATAAAAGTGTAGATGAACCGTTCCTTAACTCTTTCTTGCTTCACATACAGATGGCTTGAGGAGGTACAGGGGAGATGCGGGTCTAATAAACAGAATAGAATATCTGCACCAGGTGTGTTTCTCTGCATTGGTGTCCCATCACAGGCCCACCAGTGTATGTGTGATCTTTGACTCCTGCCAGTTCACAAGCAGGCGGCCAGGAAACGGTTTCAGCCTATCAACCACTGAGGAGATAAAGCCTTTGTATAAGGAATGAGGAAGCAATGAACACATTCAGCCTATCACAGGAGTAGCCCTGAGTGTTCCGAATTATAATTTCTTCATGTCACTGTACGTTATAGAGCCCAAGTAGCTCGCCGTGATCGTATAGTGGTTAGTACTCTGCGTTGTGGCCGCAGCAACCTCGGTTCGAATCCGAGTCACGGCATTGTGGTTGGCAATGTCACGGCAGTTGGGTTTTTCCTTTACAGAATTCCCAAATGTACCAGTTGTTTTTGTAAAATGTCTATTAAAAACAGATCCTTTTCAATATTTAAACGATCTAACGACAAATTATTTAAACACACATGATTATAAGATGTAGGTATACTGTACTTACTGACATAAATTATCATTCTTGAATATATTTGCGGTAAGGGGAGCGGAGCTCTCCCCCAGGCCAATCAGAATGCAGATGAATGCAGTTGCAGTTGAGTGACCTGTGTTGTGGCTGTCTACAGGGTATGCACATATGTAGCTGTCTCGCAGCCCAATCCAGACGTCAATTGAAGACAGGTTTTCATGCAAATAGAGCAGTAAGTGCAGAGAAATGCTCACTCTCTAAAAATGGCATTCATACAATAGTAAGATTAAATCCAACCTCACCAGTAGATAGGATTGATCAATAAATAAATAAAGCTTCTCCTCTCTGATATGGAATTACCCCCCAAAAAGTATAAGGGAATACCCAATGCTAACCTATGAGAGGGGCAGATCTCACAGTAGTGAAAAATGTAATAGACTGTTTGATACTAATAGGACATACAAACTACCACAGTACATGTCTTACCTTTTACTTACATAGCATGATGCCCCTAGGACTACCTAGGGCCTACCTTAGGGGTTACTGATATGTAATAAAATTGGAGTTTAAGGCTTGGCAAGTAGTTTTAAATGCCAAGTCGAAGTGGCAGTACACTGCAGCACAGGCACTGCAGTAGCAGGCTTGAGACAGGTTTGAAATGCTATTTCTTTGGGCGGCACAATCAGTCCCTGGGTATATGGTATACCACTTTACAAGGGGCTTTCAAGTAAATTAAATCTGTCAGTCAGGTATACTCCAATTATACACATGATTAGGGAAGAAGCACGTGCACTTCAGCACTGATTAGTAGCGATAAAGTGATCAGAGTCCTAAGGCCAACAAAAAGATACAGCAAAATGCGGAGGTGAAAAGCAATAAGGTGGGGTTGGGACCACCTTAAGAATGCAAGGTCTAACAAAAACGAACTAAGGATAACATGAGTAAAACATCAGGTTTCTCTACAGCATTTGGTGAGACAAATGGGCCTTCTTTTATCTTCCATAAATGCAATCTTTCCCGGACCCCTTTATTATATAGCTCTTCAAGGAAAAAATATAAAGCACTTACAAAGGAGCCTCAAATACTCAAAGATGGTAGACTTCTGTAATATGGGCCATATACTAAAAGCAGCACGAAAACAGAGTGCAATAGGGTCCAAAAAACTTGAGTGACCCATGAGAGTATGCATGCAAGCCTATAGTATTCCAAACTAGAGATAAACGCATGCAATTTTTGTTTTCAGGAGAGAATGTGCCTGCTGAAAAAAACATTATTTTTAAAAAGTGCATTGCAGAATATCAGGAATTTGCTGTGGGACACCTTGAAAACTTGCATACAGATTATGTGCACACGCCTTACAGTCAGTTGTTGTGGCCGAGTGGTTAAGGCGATGGACTAGAAATCCATTGGGATCTCCCCGCGCAGGTTCGAATCCTGCCGACAACGAGAATCTTTTTAACATCGGCTACAATTTCAGAAGTTAACCTTTAGTTTTTCTTCCATGTCAGTTTTATAAATAGGTGGCTTATTTTGGTGTCACTATTGCCATATCACATATTTATTATTGCTCCCCCTTTCATATCTTTGCTATAACTCTCGTCCTTCATTAGTGCTGGTGCAAACGCTTCAAATTATTATACCCTGGCTCTCTCGGTCATACCTGTGCATGCCCTTGAAACTTACTTTACCAATAAAAGAAGCAAATAGAGAAATAAAATAAAAATACTAGCTGAATTAGGCAAACACACTTCATAAAACTGCATTTTCTTTTCTATTCTCCCCGAGTTACAAGCTTAACTGCTCCCTGTGTAATTTCTCTTAACCTGCTGTTCCTGGAAGAGAATTTCATCTACAAGCTCTTTCTGTGTTTTTTCCTAGTCTTTTCTTTCCCTTTTCTTAGATTTGTAACTGTTCCTTTATGTGCTCTATTTAGGCGCCATTAATCTCATTTGAGCTCCTTGTACCTGCTGCTGTTTTCTCCACACCTCATACTGTCTTTTCCCTCTTTCTCTCTTTCTCTGCGGTTGGTGGCTACTTTCCAAAGTGTCTGATGCCCCATTGTTCCTTCGTCTTGTTGTCAGACGTGAATTTGAAAAGCAACAAAATTAACGAGCCTTTACCACTCACACATGGCAGAAGTTTATACTTTAATTCAATGAGCTAAGAAAAGTGTGTTGTGGGGCCCCTACGAGCCATGGTGCTTGCTTCATCATAATTAGGCATGCAGTCATTAGCCACAGCTCTGATTATGGGTCACTGAGGTCAGTTTCAATAATTCCTCAAAAACCTAACCATGCAGTCCCCCCTAACTGTGTAGTCATCTTGCTTTACTGCTGTTTGTGTGATTAGCTGAGAGGAGCTCACGGCAGCATCCTCCCAATAAAAGTGTAGATGAACCGTTCCTTAACTCTTTCTTGCTTCACATACAGATGGCTTGAGGAGGTACAGGGGAGATGCAGGTCTAATAAACAGAATAGAATATCTGCGCCAGGTGTGTTTCTCTGCATTGGTGTCCCATCACAGGCCCACCAGTGTATGTGTGATCTTTGACTCCTGCCAGTTCACAAGCAGGCGGCCAGGAAACGGTTTCAGCCTATCAACCACTGAGGAGATAAAGCCTTTGTATAAGGAATGAGGAAGCAATGAACACATTCAGCCTATCACAGGAGTAGCCCTGAGTGTTCCAAATTATAATTTCTTCATGTCACTGTACGTTATTGAGCCCAAGTAGCTCGCCGTGATCGTATAGTGGTTAGTAGTCTGCGTTGTGGCTGCAGCAACCTCGGTTCGAATCCGAGTCACGGCATTGTGGTTGGCAATGTCACGGCAGTTGGGTTTTTCCTTTACAGAATTCCCAAATGTACCAGTTGTTTTTGTAAAATGTCTATCAAAAACAGATCCTTTTCAATATTTAAACGATCTAACGACAAATTATTTAAACACACATGATTATAAGATGTAGGTATACTGTACTTACTGACATAAATTATCGTTCTTGAACATATTTGCGGTAAGGGGAGCGGACCTCTCCCCAGGCCAATCAGAATGCAGATGAATGCAGTTGCAGTTGAGTGACCTGTCTTGTGGCTGTCTACAGGGAATGCACATATGTAGCTGTCTCGCAGCCCAATCCAGACATCAATTGAAGACAGGTTTTGATGCAAATAGAGCAGTAAGGGCAGAGAAATGCTCACTCTCTAAAAATGGCATTTATACAATAGTAAGATTAAATCCAACCTCACCAGTAGATAGGATTTATCAATAAATAAATAAAGCTTCTCCTCTCTGATATGGAATTACCCCCCAAAAAGTATAAGGGAATACCCAATGCTAACCTATGAGAGGGGCAGACCTCACATTAGTGAAAAATGTAATAGACTGTTTGATACTACTAGGACATACAAACTACCACAGTACATGTCTTACCTTTTACTTACATAGCATGATGCCCCTAGGACTACCTAGGGCCTACCTTAGGGGTTACTGATATGTAATAAAATTGAAGTTTAAGGCTTGGCAAGTAGTTTTAAATGCCAAGTCGATGTGCTGCAGTACACTGCAGCACAGGCACTGCAGTAGCAGGCTTGAGACAGGTTTGAAATGCTATTTCTTTGGGCGGCACAATCAGTCCCTGGGTATATGGTATACCACTTTACAAGGGGCTTTCAAGTAAATTAAATCTGTCAGTCAGGTATACTCCAATTATACACATGATTAGGGAAGAAGCACGTGCACTTCAGCACTGATTAGTAGCGATAAAGTGATCAGAGTCCTAAGGCCAACAAAAAGATACAGCAAAATGCGGAGGTGAAAAGCAATAAGGTGGGGTTGGGACCACCTTAAGAATGCAAGGTCTAACAAAAACGAACTAAGGATAACATGAGTAAAACATCAGGTTTCTCTACAGCATTTGGTGAGACAAATGGGCCTTCTTTTATCTTCCATAAATGCAATCTTTCCCGGACCCCTTTATTATATAGCTCTTCAAGGAAAAAATATAAAGCACTTACAAAGGAGCCTCAAATACTCAAAGATGGTAGACTTCTGTAATATGGGCCATATACTAAAAGCAGCACGAAAACAGAGTGCAATAGGGTCCAAAAAACTTGAGTGACCCATGAGAGTATGCATGCAAGCCTATAGTATTCCAAACTAGAGATAAACGCATGCAATTTTTGTTTTCAGGAGAGAATGTGCCTGCTGAAAAAAACATTATTTTTAAAAAGTGCATTGCAGAATATCAGGAATTTGCTGTGGGACACCTTGAAAACTTGCATACAGATTATGTGCAGACGCCTTACAGTCAGTTGTTGTGGCCGAGTGGTTAAGGCGATGGACTAGAAATCCATTGGGATCTCCCCGCGCAGGTTTGAATCCTGCCGACAACGAGAATCTTTTTAACATCTGCTACAATTTCAGAAGTTAACCTTTAGTTTTTCTTCCATGTCAGTTTTATAAATAGGTGGCTTATTTTGGTGTCACTATTGCCATATCACATATTTATTATTGCTCCCCCTTTCATATCTTTGCTATAACTCTCGTCCTTCATTAGTGCTGGTGCAAACGCTTCAAATTATTATACCCTGGCTCTCTCGGTCATACCTGTGCATGCCCTTGAAACTTACTTTACCAATAAAAGAAGCAAATAGAGAAATAAAATAAAAATACTAGCTGAATTAGGCAAACACACTTCATAAAACTGCATTTTCTTTTCTATTCTCCCCGAGTTACAAGCTTAACTGCTCCCTGTGTAATTTCTCTTAACCTGCTGTTCCTGGAAGAGAATTTCATCTACAAGCTCTTTCTGTGTTTTTTCCTAGTCTTTTCTTTCCCTTTTCTTAGATTTGTAACTGTTCCTTTATGTGCTCTATTTAGGCGCCATTAATCTCATTTGAGCTCCTTGTACCTGCTGCTGTTTTCTCCACACCTCATACTGTCTTTTCCCTCTTTCTCTCTTTCTCTGCGGTTGGTGGCTACTTTCCAAAGTGTCTGATGCCCCATTGTTCCTTCGTCTTGTTGTCAGACGTGAATTTGAAAAGCAACAAAATTAACGAGCCTTTACCACTCACACATGGCAGAAGTTTATACTTTAATTCAATGAGCTAAGAAAAGTGTGTTGTGGGGCCCCTACGAGCCATGGTGCTTGCTTCATCATAATTAGGCATGCAGTCATTAACCACAGCTCTGATTATGGGTCACTGAGGTCAGTTTCAATAATTCCTCAAAAACCTAACCATGCAGTCCCCCCTAACTGTGTAGTCATCTTGCTTTACTGCTGTTTGTGTGATTAGCTGAGAGGAGCTCACGGCAGCATCCTCCCAATAAAAGTGTAGATGAACCGTTCCTTAACTCTTTCTTGCTTCACATACAGATGGCTTGAGGAGGTACAGGGGAGATGCAGGTCTAATAAACAGAATAGAATATCTGCGCCAGGTGTGTTTCTCTGCATTGGTGTCCCATCACAGGCCCACCAGTGTATGTGTGATCTTTGACTCCTGCCAGTTCACAAGCAGGCGGCCAGGAAACGGTTTCAGCCTATCAACCACTGAGGAGATAAAGCCTTTGTATAAGGAATGAGGAAGCAATGAACACATTCAGCCTATCACAGGAGTAGCCCTGAGTGTTCCGAATTATAATTTCTTCATGTCACTGTACGTTATTGAGCCCAAGTAGCTCGCCGTGATCGTATAGTGGTTAGTAGTCTGCGTTGTGGCCGCAGCAACCTCGGTTCGAATCCGAGTCACGGCATTGTGGTTGGCAATGTCACGGCAGTTGGGTTTTTCCTTTACAGAATTCCCAAATGTACCAGTTGTTTTTGTAAAATGTCTATCAAAAACAGATCCTTTTCAATATTTAAACGATCTAACGACAAATTATTTAAACACACATGATTATAAGATGTAGGTATACTGTACTTACTGACATAAATTATCGTTCTTGAACATATTTGCGGTAAGGGGAGCGGACCTCTCCCCAGGCCAATCAGAATGCAGATGAATGCAGTTGCAGTTGAGTGACCTGTCTTGTGGCTGTCTACAGGGAATGCACATATGTAGCTGTCTCGCAGCCCAATCCAGACATCAATTGAAGACCGGTTTTGATGCAAATAGAGCAGTAAGGGCAGAGAAATGCTCACTCTCTAAAAATGGCATTTATACAATAGTAAGATTAAATCCAACCTCACCAGTAGATAGGATTTATCAATAAATAAATAAAGCTTCTCCTCTCTGATATGGAATTACCCCCCAAAAAGTATAAGGGAATACCCAATGCTAACCTATGAGAGGGGCAGACCTCACATTAGTGAAAAATGTAATAGACTGTTTGATACTACTAGGACATACAAACTACCACAGTACATGTCTTACCTTTTACTTACATAGCATGATGCCCCTAGGACTACCTAGGGCCTACCTTAGGGGTTACTGATATGTAATAAAATTGAAGTTTAAGGCTTGGCAAGTAGTTTTAAATGCCAAGTCGATGTGCTGCAGTACACTGCAGCACAGACACTGCAGTAGCAGGCTTGAGACAGGTTTGAAATGCTATTTCTTTGGGCGGCACAATCAGTCCCTGGGTATATGGAATACCACTTTACAAGGGGCTTTCAAGTAAATTAAATCTGTCAGTCAGGTATACTCCAATTATACACATGATTAGGGACGAAGCACGTGCACTTCAGCACTGATTAGTAGCGATAAAAAGATCAGAGTCCTAAGGCCAACAAAAAGATACAGCAAAATGTGGAGGTGAAAAGCAATAAGGTGGGGTTGGGACCACCTTAAGAATGCAAGGTCTAACAAAAACGAACTAAGGATAACATGAGTAAAACATCAGGTTTCTCTACAGCATTTGGTGAGACAAGTGGGCCTTCTTTTATCTTCCATAAATGCAATCATTCCCGGACCCCTTTATTATATAGCTCTTCAAGGAAAAAATATAAAGCACCTACAAAGGAGCCTCAAATACTCAAAGATGGTAGACTTCTGTAATATGGGTCATATACTAAAAGCAGCACGAAAACAGAGTGCAATAGGGTCCAAAAACTTGAGTGACCCATGAGAGTATGCATGCAAGCCTATGGTATTCCAAACTAGAGATATACGCATGCAATTTTTGTTTTTAGGAGAGAATGTGCCTGCTGAAAAAAACATTATTTTTAAAAAGTGCATTGCAGAATATCAGGAATTTGCTGTGGGACACCTTGAAAACTTGCATACAGATTATGTGCACACACCTTACAGTCAGTTGTTGTGGCCGAGTGGTTAAGGCGATGGACTAAAAATCCATTGGGGTCTCCCCGCGCAGGTTCGAATCCTGCCGACAACGAGAATCTTTTTAACATCGGCTACAATTTCAGAAGTTAACCTTTAGTATTTCTTCCATGTCAGTTTTATAAATAGGTGGCTTATTTTGGTGTCACTATTGCCATATCACATATTTATTATCGCTCCCCCTTTCATATCTTTGCTATAACTCTCGTGCTTCATTAGCGCTGGTGCAAACGCTTCAAATTATTATACCCGGGCTCTCTCGGTCAAACCTGTGCATGCACTTGAAACTTACTTTACCAATAAAAGAAGCAAATAGAGAAATAAAATAAAAGTGCTAGCTGGATTAGGCAAACGCACTTCATAAAACTGCATTTTCTTTTCTATTCTCCCCCGTCTTACAAGCTTAACTGCTCCCTGTGTAATTTCTCTTAACCTGCTGTTCCTGGAAGAGAATTTCATCTACAAGCTCTTTCTGTGTTTTTTCCTAGTCTTTTCTTTCCCTTTTCTTAGATTTGTAACTGTTTCTTTACGTGCTCTATTTAGGCGCCATTAATCTCATTTGAGCTCCTTGTACCTGCTGCTGTTTTCTCCCCACCTCATACTGTCTTTTCCCTCTTTCTCTCTTTCTCTGCGGTTGGTGGCTACTTTCCAAAGCGTCTGATGCCCCAATGTTCCTTCGTCTTGTTGTCAGACGTGAATTTGAAAAGCAACAAAATTAACGAGCCTTTACCACTCACACATGGCAGAAGTTTATACTTTAATTCAATGAGCTAAGAAAAGTGTGTTGTGGGGCCCCTACGAGCCATGGTGCTTGCTTCATCATAATTAGGCATGCAGTCATTAGCCACAGCTCTGATTATGGGTCACTGAGGTCAGTTTCAATAATTCATCAAAAACCTAACCATGCAGTCCCCCCTAACTGTGTAGTTATCTTGCTTTACTGCTGTTTGTGTGATTAGCTGGGAGGAGCTCACGGCAGCATCCTCCCAATAAAAGTGTAGATGGACCGTTCCTTAACTCTTTCTTGCTTCACATACAGATGGCTTGAGGAGGTACAGGGGAGATGCAGGTCTAATAAACAGAATAGAATATCTGCGCCAGGTGTGTTTCTCTGCATTGGTGTCCCATCACAGGCCCACCAGTGTATGTGTGATCTTTGACTCCTGCCAGTTCACAAGCAGGCGGCCAGGAAACGGTTTCAGCCTATCAACCACTGAGGAGATAAAGCCTTTGTATAAGGAATGAGGAAGCAATGAACACATTCAGCCTATCACAGGAGTAGCCCTGAGTGTTCCGAATTATAATTTCTTCATGTCACTGTACGTTATTGAGCCCAAGTAGCTCGCCGTGATCGTATAGTGGTTAGTACTCTGCGTTGTGGCCGCAGCAACCTCGGTTCGAATCCGAGGCACGGCATTGTGGTTGGCAATGTCACGGCAGTTGGGTTTTTCCTTTACAGAATTCCCAAATGTACCAGTTGTTTTTGTAAAATGTCTATTAAAAACAGATCCTTTTCAATATTTAAATGATCTAACGACAAATTATTTAAACACACATGATTATAAGATGTAGGTATACTGTACTTACTGACATAAATTATCGTTCTTGAACATATTTGCGGTAAGGGGAGCGGACCTCTCCCCCAGGCCAATCAGAATGCAGATGAATGCAGTTGCAGTTGAGTGACCTGTGTTGTGGCTGTCTACAGGGAATGCACATATGTAGCTTTCTCGCAGCCCAATCCAAACGTCAATTGAAGACAGGTTTTCATGCAAATAGAGCAGTAAGTGCAGAGAAATGCTCACTCTCTAAAAATGGCATTTATGCAATAGTAAGATTAAATACAACCTCACCAGTAGATAGGATTGATCAATAAATAAATAAAGCTTCTCCTCTCTGATATGGAATTACCCCCCAAAAAGTATAAGGGAATACCCAATGCTAACCTATGAGAGGGGCAGACCTCACAGTAGTGAAAAATGTAATAGACTGTTTGATACTACTAGGACATACAAACTACCACAGTACATGTCTTACCTTTTACTTGCATATCATGATGCCCCTAGGACTTCTTAGGGCCTACCTTACGGGTTACTGATATGTAATAAAATTGGAGTTTAAGGCTTGGCAAGTAGTTTTAAATGCCAAGTCGAAGTGGCAGTACACTGCAGCACAGGCACTGCAGTAGCAGGCTTGAGACAGGTTTGAAATGCTATTTCTTTGGGCGGCACAATCAGTCCCTGGGTATATGGTATACCACTTTACAAGGGGCTTTCAAGTAAATTAAATCTGTCAGTCAGGTATACTCCAATTATGCACATGATTAGGGAAGAAGCACGTGCACTTCAGCACTGATTAGTAGCGATAAAGTGATCAGAGTCCTAAGGCCAACAAAAAGATACAGCAAAATGCGAGGTGAAAAGCAATAAGGTGGGGTTGGGACCACCTTAAGAATGCAAGGTCTAATAAAAAAACGAACTAAGGATAACATGAGTAAAACATCAGGTTTCTCTACAGCATTTGGTGAGACAAGTGGGCCTTCTTTTATCTTCCATAAATGCAATCCTTCCTGGACCCCTTTATTATATAGCTCCTCCAGGAAAAAATATAAAGCACTTACAAAGGAGCCTCAAATACTCAAAGATGGTAGACTTCTGTAATATGGGCCATATACTAAAAGCAGCACGAAAACAGAGTGCAATAGGGTCCAAAAAACTTGAGTGACCCATGAGAGTATGCATGCAAGCCTATGGTATTCCAAACTAGAGATATACGCATGCAATTTTTGTTTTTACGAGAGAATGTGCCTGCTGAAAAAAACATTATTTTTTAAAAGTGCATTGCAGAATATCAGGAATTTGCTGTGGGACACCTTGAAAACTTGCATACAGATTATGTGCACACACCTTACAGTCAGTTGTTGTGGCCGAGTGGTTAAGGCGATGGACTAGAAATCCATTGGGGTCTCCCCGTGCAGGTTCGAATCCTGCCGACAACGAGAATCTTTTTAACATCGGCTACAATTTCAGAAGTTAACCTTTAGTATTTCTTCCATGTCAGTTTTATAAATAGGTGGCTTATTTTGGTGTCACTATTGCCATATCACATATTTATTATCGCTCCCCCTTTCATATCTTTGCTATAACTCTCGTCCTTCATTAGCGCTGGTGCAAACGCTTCAAATTATTATACCCTGGCTCTCTCGGTCATACCTGTGCATGCACTTGAAACTTACTTTACCAATAAAAGAAGCAAATAGAGAAATAAAATAAAAGTGCTAGCTGGATTAGGCAAACACACTTCATAAAACTGCATTTTCTTTTCTATTCTCCCCCGTGTTACAAGCTTAACTGCTCCCTGTGTAATTTCTCCTAACCTGCTGTTCCTGGAAGAGAATTTCATCTACAAGCTCTTTCTGTGTTTTTTCCTAGTCTTTTCTTTCCCTTTTCTTAGATTTGTAACTGTTCCTTTATGTGCTCTACTGAGGCGCCATTAATCTCATTTGAGCTCCTTGTACCTGCTGCTGTTTTCTCCACACCTCATACTGTCTTTTCCCTCTTTCTCTCTTTCTCTGCGGTTGGTGGCTACTTTCCAAAGCGTCTGATGCCCCAATGTTCCTTCGTCTTGTTGTCAGACGTGAATTTGAAAAGCAACAAAATTAACAAGCCTTTACCACTCACACATGGCAGAAGTTTATACTTTAATTCAATGAGCTAAGAAAAGTGTGTTGTGGGGCCCCTACGAGCCATGGTGCTTGCTTCATCATAATTAGGCATGCAGTCATTAGCCACAGCTCTGATTATGGGTCACTGAGGTCAGTTTCAATAATTCCTCAAAAACCTAACCATGCAGTCCCCCCTAACTGTGTAGTTATCTTGCTTTACTGCTGTTTGTGTGATTAGCTGGGAGGAGCTCACGGCAGCATCCTCCCAATAAAAGTGTAGATGGACCGTTCCTTAACTCTTTCTTGCTTCACATACAGATGGCTTGAGGAGGTACAGGGGAGATGCAGGTCTAATAAACAGAATAGAATATCTGCGCCAGGTTTGTTTCTCTGCATTGGTGTCCCATCACAGGCCCACAAGTGTATGTGTGATCTTTGACTAATGCCAGTTCACAAGCAGGCGGCCAGGAAACGGTTTCAGCCTATCAACCACTGAGGAGATAAAGCCTTTGTATAAGGAATGAGGAAGCAATGAACACATTCAGCCTATCACAGGAGTAGCCCTGAGTGTTCCGAATTATAATTTCTTCATGTCACTGTACGTTATTGAGCCCAAGTAGCTCGCCGTGATCGTATAGTGGTTAGTACTCTGCGTTGTGGCCGCAGCAACCTCGGTTCGAATCTGAGTCACGGCATTGTGGTTGGCAATGTCACGGCAGTTGGGTTTTTCCTTTACAGAATTCCCAAATGTACCAGTTGTTTTTGTAAAATGTCTATTAAAAACAGATCCTTTTCAATATTTAAACGATCTAACGACAAATTATTTAAACACACATGATTATAAGATGTAGGTATACTGTACTTACTGACATAAATTATCGTTCTTGAACATATTTGCGGTAAGGGGAGCGGAGCTCTCCCCCAGGCCAATTAGAATGCAGATGAATGCAGTTGCAGTTGAGTGACCTGTGTTGTGGCTGTCTACAGGGAATGCACATATGTAGCTGTCTCGCAGCCCAATCCAGACGTCAATCGAAGATAGGTTTCAATGCAAATAGAGCAGTAAGTGCAGAGAAATGCTCACTCTCTAAAAATGGCATTTATACAATAGTAAGATTAAATCCAACCTCACCAGTAGATAGGATTTATCAATAAATAAATAAAGCTTCTCCTCTCTGATATGGAATTACCCCCCAAAAAGTATAAGGGAATACCCAATGCTAACCTATGAGAGGGGCAGACCTCACAGTAGTGAAAAATGTAATAGACTGTTTGATACTACTAGGACATACAAACTACCACAGTACATGTCTTACCTTTTACTTACATAGCATGATGCCCCTAGGACTACTTAGGGCCTACCTTAGGGGTTACTGATATGTAATACAATTGGAGTTTAAGGCTTGGCAAGTAGTTTTAAATGCCAAGTCGAAGTGGCAGTACACTGCAGCACAGGCACTGCAGTAGCAGGCTTGAGACAGGTTTGAAATGCTATTTCTTTGGGCGGCACAATCAGTCCCTGGGTATATGGTATACCACTTTACAAGGGGCTTTCAAGTAAATTAAATCTGTCAGTCAGGTATACTCCAATTATACACATGATTAGGGAAGAAGCACGTGCACTTCAGCACTGATTAGTAGCGATAAAGTGATCAGAGTCCTAAGGCCAACAAAAAGATACAGCAAAATGCGGAGGTGAAAAGCAATAAGGTGGGGTTGGGACCACCTTAAGAATGCAAGGTCTAACAAAAACGAACTAAGGATAACATGAGTAAAACATCAGGTTTCTCTACAGCATTTGGTGAGACAAGAGGGCCTTCTTTTATCTTCCATAAATGCAATCCTTCCTGGACCCCTTTATTATATAGCTCCTCCAGGAAAAAATATAAAGCACTTACAAAGGAGCCTCAAATACTCAAAGATGGTAGACTTCTGTAATATGGGCCATATACTAAAAGCAGCACGAGAACAGAGTGCAATAGGGTCCAAAAAACTTGAGTGACCCATGAGAGTATGCATGCAAGCCTATGGTATTCCAAACTAGAGATATACGCATGCAATTTTTGTTTTTACGAGAGAATGTGCCTGCTGAAAAAAACATTATTTTTTAAAAGTGCATTGCAGAATATCAGGAATTTGCTGTGGGACACCTTGAAAACTTGCATACAGATTATGTGCACACACCTTACAGGCAGTTGTTGTGGCCGAGTGGTTAAGGCGATGGACTAGAAATCCATTGGGGTCTCCCCGCGCAGGTTCGAATCCTGCCGACAACGAGAATCTTTTTAACATCGGCTACAATTTCAGAAGTTAACCTTTAGTATTTCTTCCATGTCAGTTTTATAAATAGGTGGCTTATTTTGGTGTCACTATTGCCATATCACATATTTATTATCGCTCCCCCTTTCATATCTTTGCTATAACTCTCGTCCTTCATTAGCGCTGGTGCAAACGCTTCAAATTATTATACCCTGGCTCTCTCGGTCATACCTGTGCATGCACTTGAAACTTACTTTACCAATAAAAGAAGCAAATAGAGAAATAAAATAAAAGTGCTAGCTGGTTTAGGCAAACACACTTCATAAAACTGCATTTTCTTTTCTATTCTCCCCCGTGTTACAAGCTTAACTGCTCCCTGTGTAATTTCTCCTAACCTGCTGTTCCTGGAAGAGAATTTCATCTACAAGCTCTTTCTGTGTTTTTTCCTAGTCTTTTCTTTCCCTTTTCTTAGATTTGTAACTGTTCCTTTACGTGCTCTACTGAGGCGCCATTAATCTCATTTGAGCTCCTTGTACCTGCTGCTGTTTTCTCCACACCTCATACTGTCTTTTCCCTCTTTCTCTCTTTCTCTGCGGTTGGTGGCTACTTTCCAAAGCGTCTGATGCCCCAATGTTCCTTCGTCTTGTTGTCAGACGTGAATTTGAAAAGCAACAAAATTAACAAGCCTTTACCACTCACACATGGCAGAAGTTTATACTTTAATTCAATGAGCGAAGAAAAGTGTGTTGTGGGGCCCCTACGAGCCATGGTGCTTGCTTCATCATAATTAGGCATGCAGTCATTAGCCACAGCTCTGATTATGGGTCACTGAGGTCAGTTTCAATAATTCCTCAAAAACCTAACCATGCAGTCCCCCCTAACTGTGTAGTTATCTTGCTTTACTGCTGTTTGTGTGATTAGCTGGGAGGAGCTCACGGCAGCATCCTCCCAATAAAAGTGTAGATGGACCGTTCCTTAACTCTTTCTTGCTTCACATACAGATGGCTTGAGGAGGTACAGGGGAGATGCAGGTCTAATAAACAGAATAGAATATCTGCGCCAGGTTTGTTTCTCTGCATTGGTGTCCCATCACAGGCCCACAAGTGTATGTGTGATCTTTGACTCCTGCCAGTTCACAAGCAGGCGGCCAGGAAACGGTTTCAGCCTATCAACCACTGAGGAGATAAAGCCTTTGTATAAGGAATGAGGAAGCAATGAACACATTCAGCCTATCACAGGAGTAGCCCTGAGTGTTCCGAATTATAATTTCTTCATGTCACTGTACGTTATTGAGCCCAAGTAGCTCGCCGTGATCGTATAGTGGTTAGTACTCTGCGTTGTGGCCACAGCAACCTCGGTTCGAATCTGAGTCACGGCATTGTGGTTGGCAATGTCACGGCAGTTGGGTTTTTCCTTTACAGAATTCCCAAATGTACCAGTTGTTTTTGTAAAATGTCTATTAAAAACAGATCCTTTTCAATATTTAAACGATCTAACGACAAATTATTTAAAGACACATGATTATAAGATGTAGGTATACTGTACTTACTGACATAAATTATCGTTCTTGAACATATTTGCGGTAAGGGGAGCGGAGCTCTCCCCCAGGCCAATCAGAATGCAGATGAATGCAGTTGCAGTTGAGTGACCTGTGTTGTGGCTGTCTACAGGGAATGCACATATGTAGCTGTCCCGCAGCCCAATCCAGACGTCAATCGAAGACAGGTTTCAATGCAAATAGAGCAGTAAGTGCAGAGAAATGCTCACTCTCTAAAAATGGCATTTATACAATAGTAAGATTAAATCCAACCTCACCAGTAGATAGGATTTATCAATAAATAAATAAAGCTTCTCCTCTCTGATATGGAATTACCCCCCAAAAAGTATAAGGGAATACCCAATGCTAACCTATGAGAGGGGCAGACCTCACAGTAGTGAAAAATGTAATAGACTGTATGATACTACTAGGACATACAAACTACCACAGTACATGTCTTAC
>NC_141685.1:1372008604-1372118604 GCF_964263255.1 Lissotriton vulgaris | reverse complement strand
TTATCGTTCTTGAATATATTTGCGGTAAGGGGAGCGGAGCTCTCCCCCAGGCCAATCAGAATGCAGATGAATGCAGTTGCAGTTGAGTGACCTGTGTTGTGGCTGTCTACAGGGAATGCACATATGTAGCTGTCTCGCAGCCCAATCCAGACGTCAATTGAAGACAGGTTTTCATGCAAATAGAGCAGTAAGTGCAGAGAAATGCTCACTCTCTAAAAATGGCATTCATACAATAGTAAGATTAAATCCAACCTCACCAGTAGATAGGATTTATCAATAAATACATAAAGCTTCTCCTCTCTGATATGGAATTACCCCCCAAAAAGTATAAGGGAATACCCAATGCTAACCTATGAGAGGGGCAGATCTCACAGTAGTGAAAAATGTAATAGACTGTTTGATACTAATAGGACATACAAACTACCACAGTACATGTCTTACCTTTTACTTACATAGCATGATGCCCCTAGGACTACCTAGGGCCTACCTTAGGGGTTACTGATATGTAATAAAATTGGAGTTTAAGGCTTGGCAAGTAGTTTTAAATGCCAAGTCGAAGTGGCAGTACACTGCAGCACAGGCACTGCAGTAGCAGGCTTGAGACAGGTTTGAAATGCTATTTCTTTGGGCAGCACAATCAGTCCCTGGGTATATGGTATACCACTTTACAAGGGGCTTTCAAGTAAATTAAATCTGTCAGTCAGGTATACTCCAATTATACACATGATTAGGGAAGAAGCACGTGCACTTCAGCACTGATTAGTAGCGATAAAGTGATCAGAGTCCTAAGGCCAACAAAAAGATACAGCAAAATGCGGAGGTGAAAAGCAATAAGGTGGGGTTGGGACCACCTTAAGAATGCAAGGTCTAACAAAAACGAACTAAGGATAACATGAGTAAAACATCAGGTTTCTCTACAGCATTTGGTGAGACAAATGGGCCTTCTTTTATCTTCCATAAATGCAATCTTTCCCGGACCCCTTTATTATATAGCTCTTCAAGGAAAAAATATAAAGCACTTACAAAGGAGCCTCAAATACTCAAAGATGGTAGACTTCTGTAATATGGGCCATATACTAAAAGCAGCACGAAAACAGAGTGCAATAGGGTCCAAAAAACTTGAGTGACCCATGAGAGTATGCATGCAAGCCTATAGTATTCCAAACTAGAGATAAACGCATGCAATTTTTGTTTTCAGGAGAGAATGTGCCTGCTGAAAAAAACATTATTTTTAAAAAGTGCATTGCAGAATATCAGGAATTTGCTGTGGGACACCTTGAAAACTTGCATACAGATTATGTGCACACGCCTTACAGTCAGTTGTTGTGGCCGAGTGGTTAAGGCGATGGACTAGAAATCCATTGGGATCTCCCCGCGCAGGTTCGAATCCTGCCGACAACGAGAATCTTTTTAACATCGGCTACAATTTCAGAAGTTAACCTTTAGTTTTTCTTCCATGTCAGTTTTATAAATAGGTGGCTTATTTTGGTGTCACTATTGCCATATCACATATTTATTATTGCTCCCCCTTTCATATCTTTGCTATAACTCTCGTCCTTCATTAGCGCTGGTGCAAACGCTTCAAATTATTATACCCTGGCTCTCTCGGTCATACCTGTGCATGCCCTTGAAACTTACTTTACCAATAAAAGAAGCAAATAGAGAAATAAAATAAAAGTACTAGCTGAATTAGGCAAACACACTTCATAAAACTGCATTTTCTTTTCTATTCTCCCCGAGTTACAAGCTTAACTGCTCCCTGTGTAATTTCTCTTAACCTGCTGTTCCTGGAAGAGAATTTCATCTACAAGCTCTTTCTGTGTTTTTTCCTAGTCTTTTCTTTCCCTTTTCTTAGATTTGTAACTGTTCCTTTATGTGCTCTATTTAGGCGCCATTAATCTCATTTGAGCTCCTTGTACCTGCTGCTGTTTTCTCCACACCTCATACTGTCTTTTCCCTCTTTCTCTCTTTCTCTGCGGTTGGTGGCTACTTTCCAAAGTGTCTGATGCCCCATTGTTCCTTCGTCTTGTTGTCAGACGTGAATTTGAAAAGCAACAAAATTAACGAGCCTTTACCACTCACACATGGCAGAAGTTTATACTTTAATTCAATGAGCTAAGAAAAGTGTGTTGTGGGGCCCCTACGAGCCATGGTGCTTGCTTCATCATAAGTAGGCATGCAGTCATTAGCCACAGCTCTGATTATGGGTCACTGAGGTCAGTTTCAATAATTCCTCAAAAACCTAACCATGCAGTCCCCCCTAACTGTGTAGTCATCTTGCTTTACTGCTGTTTGTGTGATTAGCTGAGAGGAGCTCACGGCAGCATCCTCCCAATAAAAGTGTAGATGAACCGTTCCTTAACTCTTTCTTGCTTCACATCCAGATGGCTTGAGGAGATACAGGGGAGATGCAGGTCTAATAAACAGAATAGAATATCTGCGACAGGTGTGTTTCTCTGCATTGGTGTCCCATCACAGGCCCACCAGTGTATGTGTGATCTTTGACTCCTGCCAGTTCACAAGCAGGCGGCCAGGAAACGGTTTCAGCCTATCAACCACTGAGGAGATAAAGCCTTTGTATAAGGAATGAGGAAGCAATGAACACATTCAGCCTATCACAGGAGTAGCCCTGAGTGTTCCGAATTATAATTTCTTCATGTCACTGTACGTTATTGAGCCCAAGTAGGTCGCCGTGATCGTATAGTGGTTAGTAGTCTGCGTTGTGGCCGCAGCAACCTCGGTTCGAATCCGAGTCACGGCATTGTGGTTGGCAATGTCACGGCAGTTGGGTTTTTCCTTTACAGAATTCCCAAATGTACCAGTTGTTTTTGTAAAATGTCTATTAAAAACAGATCCTTTTCAATATTTAAACGATCTAACGACAAATTATTTAAACACACATGATTATAAGATGTAGGTATACTGTACTTACTGACATAAATTATCGTTCTTGAACATATTTGCGGTAAGGGGAGCGGACCTCTCCCCAGGCCAATCAGAATGCAGATGAATGCAGTTGCAGTTGAGTGACCTGTCTTGTGGCTGTCTACAGGGAATGCACATATGTAGCTGTCTCGCAGCCCAATCCAGACATCAATTGAAGACAGGTTTTGATGCAAATAGAGCAGTAAGTGCAGAGAAATGCTCACTCTCAAAACATGGCATTTATACAATAGTAAGATTAAATCCAACCTCACCAGTAGATAGGATTTATCAATAAATAAATAAAGCTTCTCCTCTCTGATATGGAATTACCCCCCAAAAAGTATAAGGGAATACCCAATGCTAACCTATGAGAGGGGCAGACCTCACATTAGTGAAAAATGTAATAGACTGTTTGATACTACTAGGACATACAAACTACCACAGTACATGTCTTACCTTTTACTTACATAGCATGATGCCCCTAGGACTACCTAGGGCCTACCTTAGGGGTTACTGATATGTAATAAAATTGAAGTTTAAGGCTTGGCAAGTAGTTTTAAATGCCAAGTCGAAGTGGCAGTACACTGCAGCACAGACACTGCAGTAGCAGGCTTGAGACAGGTTTGAAATGCTATTTCTTTGGGCGGCACAATCAGTCCCTGGGTATATGGAATACCACTTTACAAGGGGCTTTCAAGTAAATTAAATCTGTCAGTCAGGTATACTCCAATTATACACATGATTAGGGACGAAGCACGTGCACTTCAGCACTGATTATTAGCGATAAAAAGATCAGAGTCCTAAGTCCAACAAAAAGATACAGCAAAATGCGGAGGTGAAAAGCAATAAGGTGGGGTTGGGACCACCTTAAGAATGCAAGGTCTAACAAAAACGAACTAAGGATAACATGAGTAAAACATCAGGTTTCTCTACAGCATTTGGTGAGACAAGTGGGCCTTCTTTTATCTTCCATAAATGCAATCATTCCCGGACCCCTTTATTATATAGCTCTTCAAGGAAAAAATATAAAGCACTTACAAAGGAGCCTCAAATACTCAAAGATGGTAGACTTCTGTAATATGGGTCATATACTAAAAGCAGCACGAAAACAGAGTGCAATAGGGTCCAAAAACTTGAGTGACCCATGAGAGTATGCATGCAAGCCTATGGTATTCCAAACTAGAGATATACGCATGCAATTTTTGTTTTTAGGAGAGAATGTGCCTGCTGAAAAAAACATTATTTTTAAAAAGTGCATTGCAGAATATCAGGAATTTGCTGTGGGACACCTTGAAAACTTGCATACAGATTATGTGCACACACCTTACAGTCAGTTGGTGTGGCCGAGTGGTTAAGGCGATGGACTAAAAATCCATTGGGGTCTCCCCGCGCAGGTTTGAATCCTGCCGACAACGAGAATCTTTTTGACATCGGCTACAATTTCAGAAGTTAACCTTTAGTATTTCTTCCATGTCAGTTTTATAAATAGGTGGCTTATTTTGGTGTCACTATTGCCATATCACATATTTATTATCGCTCCCCCTTTCATATCTTTGCTATAACTCTCGTCCTTCATTAGCGCTGGTGCAAACGCTTCAAATTATTATACCCTGGCTCTCTCGGTCATACCTGTGCATGCACTTGAAACTTACTTTACCAATAAAAGAAGCAAATAGAGAAATAAAATAAAAGTGCTAGCTGGATTAGGCAAACACACTTCATAAAACTGCATTTTCTTTTCTATTCTCCCCCGTCTTACAAGCTTAACTGCTCCCTGTGTAATTTCTCTTAACCTGCTGTTCCTGGAAGAGAATTTCATCTACAAGCTCTTTCTGTGTTTTTTCCTAGTCTTTTCTTTCCCTTTTCTTAGATTTGTAACTGTTTCTTTACGTGCTCTATTTAGGCGCCATTAATCTCATTTGAGCTCCTTGTACCTGCTGCTGTTTTCTCCACACCTCATACTGTCTTTTCCCTCTTTCTCTCTTTCTCTGCGGTTGGTGGCTACTTTCCAAAGCGTCTGATGCCCCAATGTTCCTTCGTCTTGTTGTCAGACGTGAATTTGAAAAGCAACAAAATTAACGAGCCTTTACCACTCACACATGGCAGAAGTTTATACTTTAATTCAATGAGCTAAGAAAAGTGTGTTGTGGGGCCCCTACGAGCCATGGTGCTTGCTTCATCATAATTAGGCATGCAGTCATTAGCCACAGCTCTGATTATGGGTCACTGAGGTCAGTTTCAATAATTCATCAAAAACCTAACCATGCAGTCCCCCCTAACTGTGTAGTTATCTTGCTTTACTGCTGTTTGTGTGATTAGCTGGGAGGAGCTCACGGCAGCATCCTCCCAATAAAAGTGTAGATGGACCGTTCCTTAACTCTTTCTTGCTTCACATACAGATGGCTTGAGGAGGTACAGGGGAGATGCAGGTCTAATAAACAGAATAGAATATCTGCGCCAGGTGTGTTTCTCTGCATTGGTGTCCCATCACATGCCCACCAGTGTATGTGTGATCTTTGACTCCTGCCAGTTCACAAGCAGGCGGCCAGGAAACGGTTTCAGCCTATCAACCACTGAGGAGATAAAGCCTTTGTATAAGGAATGAGGAAGCAATGAACACATTCAGCCTATCACAGGAGTAGCCCTTAGAGTTCCGAATTATAATTTCTTCATGTCACTGTACGTTATTGAGCCCAAGTAACTCGCCGTGATCGTATAGTGGTTAGTACTCTGCGTTGTGGCCGCAGCAACCTCGGTTCGAATCCGAGGCACGGCATTGTGGTTGGCAATGTCACGGCAGTTGGGTTTTTCCTTTACAGAATTCCCAAATGTACCAGTTGTATTTGTAAAATGTCTATTAAAAACAGATCCTTTTCAATATTTAAATGATCTAACGACAAATTATTTAAACACACATGATTATAAGATGTAGGTATACTGTACTTACTGACATAAATTATCGTTCTTGAACATATTTGCGGTAAGGGGAGCGGACCTCTCCCCCAGGCCAATCAGAATGCAGATGAATGCAGTTGCAGTTGAGTGACCTGTGTTGTGTCTGTCTACAGGGAATGCACATATGTAGCTTTCTCGCAGCCCAATCCAAACGTCAATTGAAGACAGGTTTTCATGCAAATAGAGCAGTAAGTGCAGAGAAATGCTCACTCTCTAAAAATGGCATTTATACAATAGTAAGATTAAATACAACCTCACCAGTAGATAGGATTTATCAATAAATAAATAAAGCTTCTCCTCTCTGATATGGAATTACCCCCCAAAAAGTATAAGGGAATACCCAATGCTAACCTATGAGAGGGGCAGACCTCACAGTAGTGAAAAATGTAATAGACTGTTTGATACTACTAGGACATACAAACTACCACAGTACATGTCTTACCTTTTACTTGCATATCATGATGCCCCTAGGACTTCTTAGGGCCTACCTTAGGGGTTACTGATATGTAATAAAATTGGAGTTTAAGGCTTGGCAAGTAGTTTTAAATGCCAAGTCGAAGTGGCAGTACACTGCAGCACAGGCACTGCAGTAGCAGGCTTGAGACAGGTTTGAAATGCTATTTCTTTGGGCAGCACAATCAGTCCCTGGGTATATGGTATACCACTTTACAAGGGGCTTTCAAGTAAATTAAATCTGTCAGTCAGGTATACTCCAATTATACACATGATTAGGGAAGAAGCACGTGCACTTCAGCACTGATTAGTAGCGATAAAGTGATCAGAGTCCTAAGGCCAACAAAAAGATACAGCAAAATGCGGAGGTGAAAAGCAATAAGGTGGGGTTGGGACCACCTTAAGAATGCAAGGTCTAACAAAAACGAACTAAGGATAACATGAGTAAAACATCAGGTTTCTCTACAGCATTTGGTGAGACAAGTGGGCCTTCTTTTATCTTCCATAAATGCAATCATTCCCGGACCCCTTTATTATATAGCTCTTCAAGGAAAAAATATAAAGCACTTACAAAGGAGCCTCAAATACTCAAAGATGGTAGACTTCTGTAATATGGGTCATATACTAAAAGCAGCACGAAAACAGAGTGCAATAGGGTCCAAAAACTTGAGTGACCCATGAGAGTATGCATGCAAGCCTATGGTATTCCAAACTAGAGATATACGCATGCAATTTTTGTTTTTAGGAGAGAATGTGCCTGCTGAAAAAAACATTATTTTTAAAAAGTGCATTGCAGAATATCAGGAATTTGCTGTGGGACACCTTGAAAACTTGCATACAGATTATGTGCACACACCTTACAGTCAGTTGTTGTGGCCGAGTGGTTAAGGCGATGGACTAAAAATCCATTGGGGTCTCCCCGCGCAGGTTTGAATCCTGCCGACAACGAGAATCTTTTTGACATCGGCTACAATTTCAGAAGTTAACCTTTAGTATTTCTTCCATGTCAGTTTTATAAATAGGTGGCTTATTTTGGTGTCACTATTGCCATATCACATATTTATTATCGCTCCCCCTTTCATATCTTTGCTATAACTCTCGTCCTTCATTAGCGCTGGTGCAAACGCTTCAAATTATTATACCCTGGCTCTCTCGGTCATACCTGTGCATGCACTTGAAACTTACTTTACCAATAAAAGAAGCAAATAGAGAAATAAAATAAAAGTGCTAGCTGGATTAGGCAAACACACTTCATAAAACTGCATTTTCTTTTCTATTCTCCCCCGTCTTACAAGCTTAACTGCTCCCTGTGTAATTTCTCTTAACCTGCTGTTCCTGGAAGAGAATTTCATCTACAAGCTCTTTCTGTGTTTTTTCCTAGTCTTTTCTTTCCCTTTTCTTAGATTTGTAACTGTTTCTTTACGTGCTCTATTTAGGCGCCATTAATCTCATTTGAGCTCCTTGTACCTGCTGCTGTTTTCTCCACACCTCATACTGTCTTTTCCCTCTTTCTCTCTTTCTCTGCGGTTGGTGGCTACTTTCCAAAGCGTCTGATGCCCCAATGTTCCTTCGTCTTGTTGTCAGACGTGAATTTGAAAAGCAACAAAATTAACGAGCCTTTACCACTCACACATGGCAGAAGTTTATACTTTAATTCAATGAGCTAAGAAAAGTGTGTTGTGGGGCCCCTACGAGCCATGGTGCTTGCTTCATCATAATTAGGCATGCAGTCATTAGCCACAGCTCTGATTATGGGTCACTGAGGTCAGTTTCAATAATTCATCAAAAACCTAACCATGCAGTCCCCCCTAACTGTGTAGTTATCTTGCTTTACTGCTGTTTGTGTGATTAGCTGGGAGGAGCTCACGGCAGCATCCTCCCAATAAAAGTGTAGATGGACCGTTCCTTAACTCTTTCTTGCTTCACATACAGATGGCTTGAGGAGGTACAGGGGAGATGCAGGTCTAATAAACAGAATAGAATATCTGCGCCAGGTGTGTTTCTCTGCATTGGTGTCCCATCACATGCCCACCAGTGTATGTGTGATCTTTGACTCCTGCCAGTTCACAAGCAGGCGGCCAGGAAACGGTTTCAGCCTATCAACCACTGAGGAGATAAAGCCTTTGTATAAGGAATGAGGAAGCAATGAACACATTCAGCCTATCACAGGAGTAGCCCTTAGAGTTCCGAATTATAATTTCTTCATGTCACTGTACGTTATTGAGCCCAAGTAACTCGCCGTGATCGTATAGTGGTTAGTACTCTGCGTTGTGGCCGCAGCAACCTCGGTTCGAATCCGAGGCACGGCATTGTGGTTGGCAATGTCACGGCAGTTGGGTTTTTCCTTTACAGAATTCCCAAATGTACCAGTTGTATTTGTAAAATGTCTATTAAAAACAGATCATTTTCAATATTTAAATGATCTAACGACAAATTATTTAAACACACATGATTATAAGATGTAGGTATACTGTACTTACTGACATAAATTATCGTTCTTGAACATATTTGCGGTAAGGGGAGCGGACCTCTCCCCCAGGCCAATCAGAATGCAGATGAATGCAGTTGCAGTTGAGTGACCTGTGTTGTGTCTGTCTACAGGGAATGCACATATGTAGCTTTCTCGCAGCCCAATCCAAACGTCAATTGAAGACAGGTTTTCATGCAAATAGAGCAGTAAGTGCAGAGAAATGCTCACTCTCTAAAAATGGCATTTATACAATAGTAAGATTAAATACAACCTCACCAGTAGATAGGATTTATCAATAAATAAATAAAGCTTCTCCTCTCTGATATGGAATTACCCCCCAAAAAGTATAAGGGAATACCCAATGCTAACCTATGAGAGGGGCAGACCTCACAGTAGTGAAAAATGTAATAGACTGTTTGATACTACTAGGACATACAAACTACCACAGTACATGTCTTACCTTTTACTTGCATATCATGATGCCCCTAGGACTTCTTAGGGCCTACCTTAGGGGTTACTGATATGTAATAAAATTGGAGTTTAAGGCTTGGCAAGTAGTTTTAAATGCCAAGTCGAAGTGGCAGTACACTGCAGCACAGGCACTGCAGTAGCAGGCTTGAGACAGGTTTGAAATGCTATTTCTTTGGGCGGCACAATCAGTCCCTGGGTATATGGTATACCACTTTACAAGGGGCTTTCAAGTAAATTAAATCTGTCAGTCAGGTATACTCCAATTATACACCTGATTAGGGAAGAAGCACGTGCACTTCAGCACTGATTAGTAGCGATAAAGTGATCAGAGTCCTAAGGCCAACAAAAAGATACAGCAAAATGCGGAGGTGAAAAGCAATAAGGTGGGGTTGGGACCACCTTAAGAATGCAAGGTCTAACAAAAACGAACTAAGGATAACATGAGTAAAACATCAGGTTTCTCTACAGCATTTGGTGAGACAAGTGGGCCTTCTTTTATCTTCCATAAATGCAATCCTTCCTGGACCCCTTTATTATATAGCTCCTCCAGGAAAAAATATAAAGCACTTACAAAGGAGCCTCAAATACTCAAAGATGGTAGACTTCTGTAATATGGGCCATATACTAAAAGCAGCACGAAAACAGAGTGCAATAGGGTCCAAAAAACTTGAGTGACCCATGAGAGTATGCATGCAAGCCTATGGTATTCCAAACTAGAGATATACGCATGCAATTTTTGTTTTTACGAGAGAATGTGCCTGCTGAAAAAAACATTATTTTTTAAAAGTGCATTGCAGAATATCAGGAATTTGCTGTGGGACACCTTGAAAACTTGCATACAGATTATGTGCACACACCTTACAGTCAGTTATTGTGGCCGAGTGGTTAAGGCGATGGACTAGAAATCCATTGGGGTCTCCCCGCGCAGGTTCGAATCCTGCCGACAACGAGAATCTTTTTAACATCGGCTACAATTTCAGAAGTTAACCTTTAGTATTTCTTCCATGTCAGTTTTATAAATAGGTGGCTTATTTTGGTGTCACTATTGCCATATCACATATTTATTATCGCTCCCCCTTTCATATCTTTGCTATAACTCTCGTCCTTCATTAGCGCTGGTGCAAACGCTTCAAATTATTATACCCTGGCTCTCTCGGTCATACCTGTGCATGCACTTGAAACTTACTTTACCAATAAAAGAAGCAAATAGAGAAATAAAATAAAAGTGCTAGCTGGATTAGGCAAACACACTTCATAAAACTGCATTTTCTTTTCTATTCTCCCCCGTGTTACAAGCTTAACTGCTCCCTGTGTAATTTCTCCTAACCTGCTGTTCCTGGAAGAGAATTTCATCTACAAGCTCTTTCTGTGTTTTTTCCTAGTCTTTTCTTTCCCTTTTCTTAGATTTGTAACTGTTCCTTTACGTGCTCTACTGAGGCGCCATTAATCTCATTTGAGCTCCTTGTACCTGCTGCTGTTTTCTCCACACCTCATACTGTCTTTTCCCTCTTTCTCTCTTTCTCTGCGGTTGGTGGCTACTTTCCAAAGCGTCTGATGCCCCAATGTTCCTTTGTCTTGTTGTCAGACGTGAATTTGAAAAGCAACAAAATTAACAAGCCTTTACCACTCACACATGGCAGAAGTTTATACTTTAATTCAATGAGCTAAGAAAAGTGTGTTGTGGGGCCCCTACGAGCCATGGTGCTTGCTTCATCATAATTAGGCATGCAGTCATTAGCCACAGCTCTGATTATGGGTCACTGAGGTCAGTTTCAATAATTCCTCAAAAACCTAACCATGCAGTCCCCCCTAACTGTGTAGTTATCTTGCTTTACTGCTGTTTGTGTGATTAGCTGGGAGGAGCTCACGGCAGCATCCTCCCAATAAAAGTGTAGATGGACCGTTCCTTAACTCTTTCTTGCTTCACATACAGATGGCTTGAGGAGGTACAGGGGAGATGCAGGTCTAATAAACAGAATAGAATATCTGCGCCAGGTTTGTTTCTCTGCATTGGTGTCCCATCACAGGCCCACAAGTGTATGTGTGATCTTTGACTCCTGCCAGTTCACAAGCAGGCGGCCAGGAAACGGTTTCAGCCTATCAACCACTGAGGAGATAAAGCCTTTGTATAAGGAATGAGGAAGCAATGAACACATTCAGCCTATCACAGGAGTAGCCCTGAGTGTTCCGAATTATAATTTCTTCATGTCACTGTACGTTATTGAGCCCAAGTAGCTCGCCGTGATCGTATAGTGGTTAGTACTCTGCGTTGTGGCCGCAGCAACCTCGGTTCGAATCTGAGTCACGGCATTGTGGTTGGCAATGTCACGGCAGTTGGGTTTTTCCTTTACAGAATTCCCAAATGTACCAGTTGTTTTTGTAAAATGTCTATTAAAAACAGATCATTTTCAATATTTAAACGATCTAACGACAAATTATTTAAACACACATGATTATAAGATGTAGGTATACTGTACTTACTGACATAAATTATCGTTCTTGAACATATTTGCGGTGAGGGGAGCGGAGCTCTCCCCCAGGCCAATCAGAATGCAGATGAATGCAGTTGCAGTTGAGTGACCTGTGTTGTGGCTGTCTACAGGGAATGCACATATGTAGCTGTCCCGCAGCCCAATCCAGACGTCAATCGAAGACAGGTTTCAATGCAAATAGAGCAGTAAGTGCAGAGAAATGCTCACTCTCTAAAAATGGCATTTATACAATAGTAAGATTAAATCCAACCTCACCAGTAGATAGGATTTATCAATAAATAAATAAAGCTTCTCCTCTCTGATATGGAATTACCCCCCAAAAAGTATAAGGGAATACCCAATGCTAACCTATGAGAGGGGCAGACCTCACAGTAGTGAAAAATGTAATAGACTGTTTGATACTACTAGGACATACAAACTACCACAGTACATGTCTTACCTTTTACTTACATAGCATGATGCCCCTAGGACTACCTAGGGCCTACCTTAGGGGTTACTGATATGTAATAAAATTGGAGTTTAAGGCTTGGCAAGTAGTTTTAAATGCCAAGTCGAAGTGGCAGTACACTGCAGCACAGGCACTGCAGTAGCAGGCTTGAGACAGGTTTGAAATGCTATTTCTTTGGGCGGCACAATCAGTCCCTGGGTATATGGTATACCACTTTACAAGGGGCTTTCAAGTAAATTAAATCTGTCAGTCAGGTATACTCCAATTATACACATGATTAGGGAAGAAGCACGTGCACTTCAGCACTGATTAGTAGCGATAAAGTGATCAGAGTCCTAAGGCCAACAAAAAGATACAGCAAAATGCGGAGGTGAAAAGCAATAAGGTGGGGTTGGGACCACCTTAAGAATGCAAGGTCTAACAAAAACGAACTAAGGATAACATGAGTAAAACATCAGGTTTCTCTACAGCATTTGGTGAGACAAGTGGGCCTTCTTTTATCTTCCATAAATGCAATCCTTCCCGGACCCCTTTATTATATAGCTCTTCAAGGAAAAAATATAAACACTTACAAAGGAGCCTCAAATACTCAAAGATGGTAGACTTCTGTAATATGGGCCATATACTAAAAGCAGCACGAAAACAGAGTGCAATAGGGTCCAAAAAACTTGAGTGACCCATGAGAGTATGCATGCAAGCCTATGGTATTCCAAACTAGAGATATACGCATGCAATTTTTGTTTTTAGGAGAGAATGTGCCTGCTGAAAAAAACATTATTTTTTAAAAGTGCATTGCAGAATATCAGGAATTTGCTGTGGGACACCTTGTAAACTTGCATACAGATTATGTGCACACACCTTACAGTGAGTTGTTGTGGCCGAGTGGTTAAGGCGATGGTCTAGAAATCCATTGGGGTCTCCCCGCGCAGGTTCGAATCCTGCCGACAACGAGAATCTTTTTAACATCGGCTACAATTTCAGAAGTTAACCTTTAGTATTTCTTCCATGTCAGTTTTATAAATAGGTGGCTTATTTTGGTGTCACTATTGCCATATCACATATTTATGATCGCTCCCCCTTTCATATCTTTGCTATAACTCTCGTCCTTCATTAGTGCTGGTGCAAACACTTCAAATTATTATACCCTGGCTCTCTCGGTCATACCTGTGCATGCACTTGAAACTTACTTTACCAATAAAAGAAGCAAATAGAGAAATAAAATAAAAGTGCTAGCTGGATTAGGCAAACACACTTCATAAAACTGCATTTTCTTTTCTATTCTCCCCCGTGTTACAAGCTTAACTGCTCCCTGTTTAATTTCTCTTAACCTGCTGTTCCTGGAAGAGAATTTCATCTACAAGCTCTTTCTGTGTTTTTTCCTAGTCTTTTCTTTCCCTTTTCTTAGATTTGTAACTGTTCCTTTACGTGCTCTATTTAGGCGCCATTAATCTCATTTGAGCTCCCTGTACCTGCTGCTGTTTTCTCCACACCTCATACTGCCTTTTCCCTCTTTCTCTCTTTCTCTGCGGTTGGTGGCTACTTTCCAAAGCGTCTGATGCCCCAATGTTCCTTCGTCTTGTTGTCAGGCGTGAATTTGAAAAGCAACAAAATTAACAAGCCTTTACCACTCACACATGGCTGAAGTTTATACTTTAATTCAATGAGCTAAGAAAAGTGTGTTGTGGGGCCCCTACGAGCCATGGTGCTTGCTTCATCATAATAAGCATGCAGTCATTAGCCACATCTCTGATTATGGGTCACTGAGGTCAGTTTCAATAATTCCTCAAAAACCTAACCATGCAGTCCCCCCTAACTGTGTAGTTATCTTGCTTTACTGCTGTTTGTGTGATTAGCTGGGAGGAGCTCAGCGCAGCATCCTCCCAATAAAAGAGTAGATGGACCGTTCCTTAACTCTTTCTTGCTTCACATACAGATGGCTTGAGGAGGTACAGGGGAGATGCAGGTCTAATAAACAGAATAGAATATCTGCGCCAGGTGTGTTTCTCTGCATAGGTGTCCCATCACAGGCCCACCAGTGTATGTGTGATCTTTGACTCCTGCCAGTTCACAAGCAGGCGGCCAGGAAACGGTTTCAGCCTATCAACCACTGAGGAGATAAAGCCTTTGTATAAGGAATGAGGAAGCAATGAACACATTCAGCCTATCACAGGAGTAGCCCTGAGTGTTCCGAATTATAATTTCTTCATGTCACTGTACGTTATTGAGCCCAAGTAGCTCGCCGTGATCGTATAGTGGTTAGTACTCTGCGTTGTGGCCGCAGCAACCTCGGTTCGAATCCGAGTCACGGCATTGTGGTTGGCAATGTCACGGCAGTTGGGTTTTTCCTTTACAGAATTCCCAAATGTACCAGTTGTTTTTGTAAAATGTCTATTAAAAACAGATCCTTTTCAATATTTAAACGATCTAACGACAAATTATTTAAACACACATGATTATAAGATGTAGGTATACTGTACTTACTGACATAAATTATCGTTCTTGAACATATTTGCGGTAAGGGGAGCGGACCTCTCCCCAGGCCAATCAGAATGCAGATGAATGCAGTTGCAGTTGAGTGACCTGTCTTGTGGCTGTCTACAGGGAATGCACATATGTAGCTGTCTCGCAGCCCAATCCAGACATCAATTGAAGACAGGTTTTCATGCAAATAGAGCAGTAAGTGCAGAGAAATGCTCACTCTCTAAAAATGGCATTTATACAATAGTAAGCTTAAATCCAACCTCACCAGTAGATAGGATTTATCAATAAATAAATAAAGCTTCTCCTCTCTGATATGGAATTACCCCCCAAAAAGTATAAGGGAATACCCAATTCTAACCTATAAGAGGGGCAGACCTCACATTAGTGAAAAATGTAATAGACTGTTTGATACTACTAGGACATACAAACTACCACAGTACATGTCTTACCTTTTACTTACATAGCATGATGCCCCTAGGACTACCTAGGGCCTACCTTAGGGGTTACTGATATGTAATAAAATTGAAGTTTAAGGCTTGGCAAGTAGTTTTAAATGCCAAGTCGAAGTGGCAGTACACTGCAGCACAGACACTGCAGTAGCAGGCTTGAGACAGGTTTGAAATGCTATTTCTTTGGGCGGCACAATCAGTCCCTGGGTATATGGAATACCACTTTACAAGGGGCTTTCAAGTAAATTAAATCTGTCAGTCAGGTATACTCCAATTATACACATGATTAGGGACGAAGCACGTGCACTTCAGCACTGATTAGTAGCGATAAAAAGATCAGAGTCCTAAGGCCAACAAAAAGATACAGCAAAATGCGGAGGTGAAAAGCAATAAGGTGGGGTTGGGACCACCTTAAGAATGCAAGGTCTAACAAAAACGAACTAAGGATAACATGAGTAAAACATCAGGTTTCTCTACAGCATTTGGTGAGACAAGTGGGCCTTCTTTTATCTTCCATAAATGCAATCATTCCCGGACCCCTTTATTATATAGCTCTTCAAGGAAAAAATATAAAGCACTTACAAAGGAGCCTCAAATACTCAAAGATGGTAGACTTCTGTAATATGGGTCATATACTAAAAGAAGCACGAAAACAGAGTGCAATAGGGTCCAAAAACTTGAGTGACCCATGAGAGTATGCATGCAAGCCTATGGTATTCCAAACTAGAGATATACGCATGCAATTTTTGTTTTTAGGAGAGAATGTGCCTGCTGAAAAAAACATTATTTTTAAAAAGTGCATTGCAGAATATCAGGAATTTGCTGTGGGACACCTTGAAAACTTGCATACAGATTATGTGCACACACCTTACAGTCAGTTGTTGTGGCCGAGTGGTTAAGTCGATGGACTAAAAATCCATTGGGGTCTCCCCGCGCAGGTTCGAATCCTGCCGACAACGAGAATCTTTTTAACATCGGCTACAATTTCAGAAGTTAACCTTTAGTATTTCTTCCATGTCAGTTTTATAAATAGGTGGCTTATTTTGGTGTCACTATTGCCATATCACATATTTATTATCGCTCCCCCTTTCATATCTTTGCTATAACTCTCGTGCTTCATTAGCGCTGGTGCAAACGCTTCAAATTATTATACCCTGGCTCTCTCGGTCATACCTGTGCATGCACTTGAAACTTACTTTACCAATAAAAGAAGCAAATAGAGAAATAAAATAAAAGTGCTAGCTGGATTAGGCAAACGCACTTCATAAAACTGCATTTTCTTTTCTATTCTCCCCCGTCTTACAAGCTTAACTGCTCCCTGTGTAATTTCTCTTAACCTGCTGTTCCTGGAAGAGAATTTCATCTACAAGCTCTTTCTGTGTTTTTTCCTAGTCTTTTCTTTCCCTTTTCTTAGATTTGTAACTGTTTCTTTACGTGCTCTATTTAGGCGCCATTAATCTCATTTGAGCTCCTTCTACCTGCTGCTGTTTTCTCCACACCTCATACTGTCTTTTCCCTCTTTCTCTCTTTCTCTGCGGTTGGTGGCTACTTTCCAAAGCGTCTGATGCCCCAATGTTCCTTCGTCTTGTTGTCAGACGTGAATTTGAAAAGCAACAAAATTAACGAGCCTTTACCACTCACACATGGCAGAAGTTTATACTTTAATTCAATGAGCTAAGAAAAGTGTGTTGTGGGGCCCCTACGAGCCATGGTGCTTGCTTCATCATAATTAGGCATGCAGTCATTAGCCACAGCTCTGATTATGGGTCACTGAGGTCAGTTTCAATAATTCCTCAAAAACCTAACCATGCAGTCCCCCCTAACTGTGTAGTTATCTTGCTTTACTGCTGTTTGTGTGATTAGCTGGGAGGAGCTCACGGCAGCATCCTCCCAATAAAAGTGTAGATGGACCGTTCCTTAACTCTTTCTTGCTTCACATACATATGGCTTGAGGAGGTACAGGGGAGATGCAGGTCTAATAAACAGAATAGAATATCTGCGCCAGGTGTGTTTCTCTGCATTGGTGTCCCATCACAGGCCCACCAGTGCATGTGTGATCTTTGACTCCTGCCAGTTCACAAGCAGGCGGCCAGGAAACGGTTTCAGCCTATCAACCACTGAGGAGATAAAGCCTTTGTATAAGGAATGAGGAAGCAATGAACACATTCAGCCTATCACAGGAGTAGCCCTGAGTGTTCCGAATTATAATTTCTTCATGTCACTGTACGTTATTGAGCCCAAGTAGCTCGCCGTGATCGTATAGTGGTTAGTACACTGCGTTGTGGCCGCAGCAACCTCGGTTCGAATCCGAGGCACGGCATTGTGGTTGGCAATGTCACGGCAGTTGGGTTTTTCCTTTACAGAATTCCCAAATGTACCAGTTGTTTTTGTAAAATGTCTATTAACCCCTTAAGTGCTGCTGACGGCCAATGGTCGTCAGCAGCGCTACCTCCCCAGTGCTGGGCACGACCATTGAACGTCTATTCAGCACTAGTTCTAATGGACAGCGCAGCACTGGGGAGAAATGTTTACACGCAGCTAAGGTGTTAAAAACAGATCCTTTTCAATATTTAAACGATCTAATGACAAATTATTTAAACACACATGATTATAAGATGTAGGTATACTGTACTTACTGACATAAATTATCGTTCTTGAACATATTTGCGGTAAGGGGAGCGGAGCTCTCCCCCAGGCCAATCAGAATGCAGATGAATGCAGTTGCAGTTGAGTGACCTGTGTTGTGGCTGTCTACAGGGAATGCACATATGTAGCTGTCTCGCAGCCCAATCCAGACGTCAATTGAAGACAGGTTTTCATGCAAATAGAGCAGTAAGTGCAGAGAAATGCTCACTCTCTAAAAATGGCATTTATACAATAGTAAGATTAAAACCAACCTCACCAGTAGATAGGATTTATCAATAAATAAATAAAGCTTCTCCTCTCTGATATGGAATTACCCCCCAAAAAGTATAAGGGAATACCCAATGCTAACCTATGAGAGGGGCAAACCTCACAGTAGTGAAAAATGTAATAGACTGTTTGATACTCCTAGGACATACAAACTACCACAGTGCATGTCTTACCTTTTACTTACATAGCATGATGCCCCTCGGACTACCTAGGGCCTACCTTAGGGGTTACTGATATGTAATAAAATTGGAGTTTAAGGCTTGGCAAGTAGTTTTAAATGCCAAGTCGAAGTGGCAGTACACTGCAGCACAGGCACTGCAGTAGCAGGCTTGAGACAGGTTTGAAATGCTATTTCTTTGGGCGGCACAATCAGTCCCTGGGTATATGGTATACCACTTTACAAGGGGCTTTCAAGTAAATTAAATCTGTCAGTCAGGTATACTCCAATTATACACATGATTAGGGAAGAAGCATGTGCACTTCAGCACTGATTAGTAGCGATAAAGTGATCAGAGTCCTAAGGCCAACAAAAAGATACAGCAAAATGCGGAGGTGAAAAGCAATAAGGTGGGGTTGGGACCACCTTAAGAATGCAAGGTCTAACAAAAACGAACTAAGGATAACATGAGTAAAACATTAGGTTTCTCTACAGCATTTGGTGAGACAAGTGGGCCTTCTTTTATCTTCCATAAATGCAATCTTTCCCGGACCCCTTTATTATATAGCTCTTCAAGGAAAAAATATAAAGCACTTACAAAGGAGCCTCAAATACTCAAAGATGGTAGACTTCTGTAATATGGGCCATATACTAAAAGCAGCACGAAAACAGAGTGCAATAGGGTCCAAAAAACTTGAGTGACCCATGAGAGTATGCATGCAAGCCTATGGTATTCCAAACTAGAGATATACGCATACAATTTTTGTTTTTAGGAGAGAATGTGCCTGCTGAAAAAAACATTATTTTTAAAAAGTGCATTGCAGAATATCAGGAATTTGCCGTGGGACACCTTGAAAACTTGCATACAGATTATGTGCACATGCCTCACAGTCAGTTGTTGTGGCCGAGTGGTTAGGGCGATGGACTAGAAATCCATTAGGGTCTCCCCGCGCAGGTTTGAATCCTGACGACAACGAGAATCTTTTTAACATCGGCTACAATTTCAGAAGTTAACCTTTAGTATTTCTTCCATGTCAGTTTTATAAATAGGTGGCTTATTTTGGTGTCACTATTGCCATATCACATATTTATTATCGCTCCCCCTTTCATATCTTTGCTATAACTCTCGTCCTTCATTAGCGCTGGTGCAAACGCTTCAAATTATTATACCCTGGCTCTCTCGGTCATACCTGTGCATGCACTTGAAACTTACTTTACCAATAAAAGAAGCAAATAGAGAAATAAAATAAAAGTGCTAGCGGGATTAGGCAAACACACTTCATAAAACTGCATTTTCTTTTCTATTCTCCCCCGTGTTACAAGCTTAACTGCTCCCTGTGTAATTTCTCTTAACCTGCTGTTCCTGGAAGAGAATTTCATCTACAAGCTCTTTCTGTGTTTTTTCCTAGTCTTTTCTTCCCCTTTTCTTAGATTTGTAACTGTTCCTTTACGTGCTCTATTTAGGCGCCATTAATCTCATTTGAGCCACTTGTACCTGCTACTGTTTTCTCCACACCTCGTACTGTCTTTTCCCTCTTTCTCTCTTTCTCTGTGGTTGGTGGCTACTTTCCAAAGCGCCTGATGCCCCAATGTTCCTTCGTCTTGTTGTCAGACGTGAATTTGAAAAGCAACAAAATTAACAAGCCTTTACCACTCACACATGGCAGAAGTTTATACTTTAATTCAATGAACTAAGAAAAGTGTGTTGTGGGGCCCCTACGAGCCATGGTGCTTGCTTCATCATAATTAGGCATGCAGTCATTAGCCACAGCTCTGATTATGGGTCACTGAGGTCAGTTTCAATACTTCCTCAAAAACCTATCCATGCAGTCCCCCCTAACTGTGTAGTTATCTTGCTTTACTGCTGTTTGTGTGATTAGCTGGGAGGACCTCACGGCAGCCTCCTCCCAATAAAAGTGTAGATGGACCGTTCCTTAACTCTTTCTTGCTTCACATACAGATGGCTTGAGGAGGTACAGGGGAGATGCAGGTCTAATAAACAGAATAGAATATCTGCGCCAGGTGTGTTTCTCTGCATTGGTGTCCCATCACAGGCCCACCAGTGTATGTGTGATCTTTGACTCCTGCCAGTTCACAAGCAGGCGGCCAGGAAACGGTTTCAGCCTATCAACCACTGAGGAGATAAAGCCTTTGTATAAGGAATGAGGAAGCAATGAACACATTCAGCCTATCACAGGAGTAGCCCTGAGTGTTCCGAATTATAATTTCTTCATGTCACTGTACGTTATTGAGCCCAAGTAGCTCGGCGTGATCGTATAGTTGTTAGTACTCTGCGTTGAGGCTGCAGCAACCTCGGTTCGATCCGTGTCTCGGCATTGTTGTTGGCAATGTCACGGCAGTTGGGTTTTTCCTTTACAGAATTCCCAAATGTACTAGTTGTTTTCGTAAAATGTCTATTAAAAACAGATCCTTTTCAATATTTAAACGATCTAACGACAAATTATTTAAACACACATGATTATAAGATGTAGGTATACTGTACTTACTGACATAAATTATCGTTCTTGAACATATTTGCGGTAAGGGGAGCGGAGCTCTCCCCCAGGCCAATCAGAATGCAGATGAATGCAGTTGCATTTGAGTGACCTGTGTTGTGGCTGTCTACAGGGAATGCACATATGTAGCTGTCTCGCAGCCCAATCCAGACGTCAATTGAAGACAGGTTTTCATGCAAATAGAGCAGTAAGTGCAGAGAAATGCTCACTCTCTAAAAATGGCATTTATACAATAGTAAGATTAAATCCAACCTCACCAGTAGATAGGATTTATCAATAAATAAATAAAGCTTCTCCTCTCTGATATGGAATTACCCCCCAAAAAGTATAAGGGAATACCCAATGCTAACCTATGAGAGGGGCGGACCTCACAGTAGTGAAAAATGTAATAGACTGTTTGATACTACTAGGACATACAAACTACCACAGTACATGTCTTACCTTTTACTTGCATAGCATGATGCCCCTAGGACTACTTAGGGCCTACCTTAGGGGTTACTGATATGTAATAAAATTGGAGTTTAAGGCTTGGCAAGTAGTTTTAAATGCCAAGTCGAAGTGGCAGTACACTGCAGCACAGGCACTGCAGTAGCAGGCTTGAGACAGGTTTGAAATGCTATTTCTTTGGGCGGCACAATCAGTCCCTGGGTATATGGTATACCACTTTACAAGGGGCTTTCAAGTAAATTGAATCTGTCAGTCAGGTATACTCCAATTATTCACATGATTAGGGAAGAAGCACGTGCACTTCAGAACTGATTAGTAGCGATAAAGTGATCAGAGTCCTAAGGCCAACAAAAAGATACAGCAAAATGCGGAGGTGAAAAGCAATAAGGTGGGGTTAGGACCACCTTAAGAATGCAAGGTCTAACAAAAACAAACTAAGGATAACATGAGTAAAACATCAGGTTTCTCTACAGTATTTGGTGAGACAAGTGGGCCTTCTTTTATCTTCCATAAATGCAATCTTTCCCGGACCCCTTTATTATATAGCACTTCAAGGAAAAAATATAAAGCACTTACAAAGGAGCCTCAAATACTCAAAGATGGTAGACTTCTGTAATATGGGCCATATACTAAAAGCAGCACGAAAACAGAGTGCAATAGGGTCCAAAAAACATGAGTGACCCATGAGAGTATGCATGCAAGCCTATGGTATTCCAAACTAGAGATATACACATGCAATTTTTGTTTTTAGGAGAGTAGTAAGTGCAGAGAAATGCTCACTCTCTAAAAATGGCCTTTATACAATAGTAAGATTAAATCCAACCTCACCAGTAGATAGGATTTATCAATAAAAAAATAAAGCTTCTCCTCTCTGATATGGAATTACCCCCCAAAAAGTATAATGGAATACCCAATGCTAACCTATGAGAGGGGCAGACCTCACAGTAGTGAAAAATGTAATAGACTGTTTGATACTACTAGGACATACAAACTACCACAGTACATGTCTTACCTTTTACTTACATAGCATGATGCCCCTAGGACTACCTAGGGCCTACCTTAGGGGTTACTGATGTGTAATAAAATTGGAGTTTAAGGCTTTGCAAGTAGTTTTAACTGCCAAGTCGAAGTGGCAGTACACTGCAGCACAGGCACTGCAGTAGCATGCTTGAGACAGGTTTGAAATGCTATTTCTTTGGGCGGCACAATCAGTCCCTGGGTATATGGTATACCACTTTACAAGGGGCTTTCAAGTAAATTAAATATGTCAGTCAGGTATACTCCAATTATACACATGATTAGGGAAGAAGCACGTGCACTTCAGCACTGATTAGTAGCCATAAAGTGATCAGAGTCCTAAGGCCAACAAAAAGATACAGCAAAATGCGGAGGTGAAAAGCAATAAGGTGGGGTTGGGACCACCTTAAGAATGCAAGGTCTAACAAAAACGAACTAAGGATAACATGAGTAAAACATCAGGTTTCTCTACAGCATTTGGTGAGACAAGTGGGCCTTTTTTTATCTTCCATAAATGCAATCTTTCCCGGACCCCTTTATTATATAGCTCTTCAAGGAAAAAAATATAAAGCACTTACAAAGGAGCCTCAAATACTCAAAGATGGTAGACTTCTGTAATATGGGCCATATACTAAAAGCAGCACGAAAACAGAGTGCAATAGGGTCCAAAAAACTTGAGTGACCCATGAGAGTATGCATGCAAGCCTATGGTATTCCAAACTAGAGATATACGCATGCAATTTTTGTTTTTAGGAGAGAATGTGCCTGCTGAAAAAAACATTATTTTTAAAAAGTGCATTGCAGAATATCAGGAATTTGCTGTGGGACACCTTGAAAACTTGCATGCAGATTATGTGCACACACCTCACAGTCAGTTGTTGTGGCCGAGTGGTTAAGGCGATGGACTAGAAATCCATTAGGGTCTCCCCGCGCAGGTTTGAATCCTGCCGACAACGAGAATCTTTTTAACATCGGCTACAATTTCAGAAGTTAACCTTTAGTATTTCTTCCATGTCAGTTTTATAAATAGGTGGCTTATTTTGGTGTCACTATTGCCATATCACATATTTATTATCGCTCCCCCTTTCATATCTTTGCTATAACTCTCGTCCTTCATTAGCGCTGGTGCAAACGCTTCAAATTATTATACCCTGGCTCTCTCGGTCATACCTGTGCATGCACTTGAAACTTACTTTACCAATAAAAGAAGCAAATAGAGAAATAAAATAAAAGTGCTAACTGGATTAGGCAAACACACTTCATAAAACTGCATTTTCTTTTCTATTCTCCCCCGTGTTACAAGCTTAACTGCTCCCTGAGTAATTTCTCTTAACCTGCTGTTCCTGGAAGAGAATTTCATCTACAAGCTCTTTCTGTGTTTTTTCCTAGTCTTTTCTTCCCCTTTTCTTAGATTTGTAACTGTTCCTTTCCGTGCTCTATTTAGGCGCCATTAATCTCATTTGAGCTCCTTGTACCTGCTACTGTTTTCTCCACACCTCATACTGTCTTTTCCCTCTTTCTCTGCGGTTGGTGGCTACTTTCCAAAGCGTCTGATGCCCCAATGTTCCTTCGTCTTGTTGTCAGACGTGAATTTGAAAAGCAACAAAATTAACAAGCCTTTACCACTCACACATGGCAGAAGTTTATACTTTAATTCAATGAGCTAAGAAAAGTGTGTGTGGGGCCCCTACGAGCCATGGTGCTTGCTTCATCATAATTAGGCATGCAGTCATTAGCCACAGCTTTGATTATGGGTCACTGAGGTCAGTTTCAATAATTCCTCAAAAGCCTAACCATGCAGTCCCCCCTAACTGTGTAGTTATCTTGCTTTACTGCTGTTTGTGTGATTAGCTGGGAGGAGCTCACGGCAGCATCCTCCCAATAAAAGTGTAGATGGACCGTTCCTTAACTCTTTCTTGCTTCACATACAGATGGCTTGAGGAGGTACAGGGGAGATGCAGGTCTAATAAACAGAATAGAATATCTGCGCCAGGTGTGATTCTCTGCATTGGTGTCCCATCACAGGCCCACCAGTGTATGTGTGATCTTTGACTCCTGCCAGTTCACAAGCAGGCGGCCAGGAAACGGTTTCAGCCTATCAACCACTGAGGAGATAAAGCCTTTGTATAAGGAATGAGGAAGCAATGAACACATTCAGCCTATCACAGGAGTAGCCCTGAGTGTTCCGAATTATAATTTCTTCATGTCACTGTACTTTATTGAGCCCAAGTAGCTCGCCGTGATCGTATAGTGGTTAGTACTCTACGTTGTGGCCGCAGCAACCTCGGTTCGAATCTGAGTCACGTCATTGTGGTTGGCAATGTCACGGTAGTTGGATTTTTCCTTTACAGAATTCCCAAATGTACCAGTTGTTTTTGTAAAATGTCTATTAAAAACATATCCTTTTCAATATTTAAACGATCTACCGACAAATTATTTAAACACACATGATTATAAGATGTAGGTATACTGTACTTACTGACATAAATTATCGTTCTTGAACATATTTGCGGTAAGGGGAGCGGAGCTCTCCCCCAGGCCAATCAGAATGCAGATGAATGCAGTTGCAGTTGAGTGACCTGTGTTGTGGCTGTCTACAGGGAATGCACAAATGTAGCTGTCTCGCAGCCCAATCCAGACGTCAATTGAAGACAGGTTTTCATGCAAATAGAGCAGTAAGTGCAGAGAAATGCTCACTTTCTAAAAATGGCATTTATACAATAGTAAGATTAAATCCAACCTCACCAGTAGATAGAATTTATCAATAAAAAAATAAAGCTTCTCCTCTCTGATATGGAATTACCCCCCAAAAAGTATAAGGGAATACCCAATGCTAACCTATGAGAGGGGCAGACCTCACAGTAGTGAAAAATGTAATAGACTGTTTGATACTACTAGGACATACAAACTACCACAGTACATGTCTTACCTTTTATTTACATAGCATGATGCCCCTAGGACTACCTAGGGCCTACCTTAGGGGTTACTGATGTGTAATAAAATTGGAGTTTAAGGCTTGGCAAGTAGTTTTAAATGCCAAGTCGAAGTGGCAGTACACTGCAGCACAGGCACTGCAGTAGCAGGCTTGAGACAGGTTTGAAATGCTATTTCTTTGGGCGGCACAATCAGTCCCTGGGTATATGGTATACCACTTTACAAGGGGCTTTCAAGTAAATTAAATCTGTCAGTCAGGTATACTCCAATTATACACATGATTAGGGAAGAAGCACGTGCACTTCAGCACTGATTAGTAGCGAAAAAGTGATCAGAGTCCTAAGGCCAACAAAAAGATACAGCAAAATGCGGAGGTGAAAAGCAATAAGGTGGGGTTGGGACCACCTTAAGAATGCAAGGTCTAACAAAAACGAACTAAGGATAACATGAGTAAAACAGCAGGTTTCTCTACAGCATTTGGTGAGACAAGTGGGCCTTCTTTTATCTTCCATAAATGCAATCTTTCCCGGACCCCTTTATTATATAGCTCTTCAAGGAAAAAATATAAAGCACTTACAAAGGAGCCTCAAATACTTAAAGATGGTAGACTTCTGTAATATGGGCCATATACTAAAAGCAGCACGAAAACAGAGTGCAATAGGGTCCAAAAAACTTGAGTGACCCATGAGAGTATGCATGCAAGCCTATGGTATTCCAAACTAGAGATATACGCATGCAATTTTTGTTTTTAGGAGAGAATGTGCCTGCTGAAAAAAACATTATTTTTAAAAAGTGCATTGCAGAATATCAGGAATTTGCTGTGGGACACCATGAAAACTTGCATACAGATTATGTGCACACGCCTCACAGTCAGTTGTTGTGGCCGAGTGGTTAAGGCGATGGACTAGAAATCCATTAGGGTCTCCCCGCGCAGGTTTGAATCCTGCCGACAACGAGAATCTTTTTAACATCGGCTACAATTTCAGAAGTTAACCTTTAGTATTTCTTCCATGTCAGTTTTATAAATAGGTGGCTTATTTTGGTGTCACTATTGCCATATCACATATTTATTATCGCTCCCCCTTTCATATCTTTGCTATAACTCTCGTCCTTCATTAGCGCTGGTGCAAACGCTTCAAATTATTATACCCTGGCTCTCTCGGTCATACCTGTGCATGCACTTGAAACTTACTTTACCAATAAAAGAAGCAAATAGAGAAATAAAATAAAAGTGCTAGCGGGATTAGGCAAACACACTTCATAAAACTGCATTTTCTTTTCTATTCTCCCCCGTGTTACAAGCTTAACTGCTCCCTGTGTAATTTCTCTTAACCTGCTGTTCCTGGAAGAGAATTTCATCTACAAGCTCTTTCTGTGTTTTTTCCTAGTCTTTTCTTCCCCTTTTCTTAGATTTGTAACTGTTCCTTTACGTGCTCTATTTAGGCGCCATTAATCTCATTTGAGCCACTTGTACCTGCTACTGTTTTCTCCACACCTCGTACTGTCTTTTCCCTCTTTCTCTCTTTCTCTGTGGTTGGTGGCTACTTTCCAAAGCGCCTGATGCCCCAATGTTCCTTCGTCTTGTTGTCAGACGTGAATTTGAAAAGCAACAAAATTAACAAGCCTTTACCACTCACACATGGCAGAAGTTTATACTTTAATTCAATGAACTAAGAAAAGTGTGTTGTGGGGCCCCTACGAGCCATGGTGCTTGCTTCATCATAATTAGGCATGCAGTCATTAGCCACAGCTCTGATTATGGGTCACTGAGGTCAGTTTCAATACTTCCTCAAAAACCTAACCATGCAGTCCCCCCTAACTGTGTAGTTATCTTGCTTTACTGCTGTTTGTGTGATTAGCTGGGAGGACCTCACGGCAGCCTCCTCCCAATAAAAGTGTAGATGGACCGTTCCTTAACTCTTTCTTGCTTCACATACAGATGGCTTGAGGAGGTACAGGGGAGATGCAGGTCTAATAAACAGAATAGAATATCTGCGCCAGGTGTGTTTCTCTGCATTGGTGTCCCATCACAGGCCCACCAGTGTATGTGTGATCTTTGACTCCTGCCTGTTCACAAGCAGGCGGCCAGGAAACGGTTTCAGCCTATCAACCACTGAGGAGATAAAGCCTTTGTATAAGGAATGAGGAAGCAATGAACACATTCAGCCTATCACAGGAGTAGCCCTGAGTGTTCCGAATTATAATTTCTTCATGTCACTGTACGTTATTGAGCCCAAGTAGCTCGGCGTGATCATATAGTTGTTAGTACTCTGCGTTGTGGCTGCAGCAACCTCGGTTCGAATCCGTGTCTCGGCATTGTGGTTGGCAATGTCACGGCAGTTGGGTTTTTCCTTTACAGAATTCCCAAATGTACCAGTTGTTTTCGTAAAATGTCTATTAAAAACAGATCCTTTTCAATATTTAAACGATCTAACGACAAATTATTTAAACACACATGATTATAAGATGTAGGTATACTGTACTTACTGAAATAAATTATAGTTCTTGAACATATTTGCGGTAAGGGGAGCGGAGCTCTCCCCCAGGCCAATCAGAATGCAGATGAATGCAGTTGCATTTGAGTGACCTGTGTTGTGGCTGTCTACAGGGAATGCACATATGTAGCTGTCTCGCAGCCCAATCCAGACGTCAATTGAAGACAGGTTTTCATGCAAATAGAGCAGTAAGTGCAGAGAAATGCTCACTCTATAAAAATGGCATTTATACAATAGTAAGATTAAATCCAACCTCACCAGTAGATAGGATTTATCAATAAATAAATAAAGCTTTTCCTCTCTGATATGGAATTACCCCCCAAAAAGTATAAGGGAATACCCAATGCTAACCTATGAGAGGGGCGGACCTCACAGTAGTGAAAAATGTAATAGACTGTTTGATACTACTAGGACATACAAACTACCACAGTACATGTCTTACCTTTTACTTGCATAGCATGATGCCCCTAGGACTACTTAGGGCCTACCTTAGGGGTTACTGATATGTAATAAAATTGGAGTTTAAGGCTTGGCAAGTAGTTTTAAATGCCAAGTCGAAGTGGCAGTACACTGCAGCACAGGCACTGCAGTAGCAGGCTTGAGACAGGTTTGAAATGCTATTTCTTTGGGCGGCACAATCAGTCCCTGGGTATATGGTATACCACTTTACAAGGGGCTTTCAAGTAAATTAAATCTGTCAGTCAGGTATACTCCAATTATTCACATGATTAGGGAAGAAGCACGTGCACTTCAGCACTGATTAGTAGCGATAAAGTGATCAGAGTCCTAAGGCCAACAAAAAGATACAGCAAAATGCGGAGGTGAAAAGCAATAAGGTGGGGTTAGGACCACCTTAAGAATGCAAGGTCTAACAAAAACAAACTAAGGATAACATGAGTAAAACATCAGGTTTCTCTACAGCATTTGGTGAGACAAGTGGGCCTTCTTTTATCTTCCATAAATGCAATCTTTCCCGGACCCCTTTATTATATAGCACTTCAAGGAAAAAATATAAAGCACTTACAAAGGAGCCTCAAATACTCAAAGATGGTAGACTTCTGTAATATGGGCCATATACTAAAAGCAGCACGAAAACAGAGTGCAATAGGGTCCAAAAAACTTGAGTGACCCATGAGAGTATGCATGCAAGCCTATGGTATTCCAAACTAGAGATATACGCATGCAATTTTTGTTTTTAGGAGAGAATGTGCCTGCTGGAAAAAACATTATTTTTAAAAAGTGCATTGCAGAATATCAGGAATTTGCTGTGGGACACCTTGAAAACTTGCATACAGATTATGTGCACACGCCTCACAGTCAGTTGTTGTGGCCGAGTGGTTAAGGCGATGGACTAGAAATCCATTAGGGTCTCCCCGCGCAGGTTTGAATCCTGCCGACAACGAGAATCTTTTTAACATCGGCTACAATTTCAGAAGTTAACCTTTAGTATTTCTTCCATGTCAGTTTTATAAATAGGTGGCTTATTTTGGTGTCACTATTGCCATATCACATATTTATTATCGCTCCCCCTTTCATATCTTTGCTATAACTCTCGTCCTTCATTAGCGCTGGTGCAAACGCTTCAAATTATTATACCCTGGCTCTCTCGGTCATACCTGTGCATGCACTTGAAACTTACTTTACCAATAAAAGAAGCAAATAGAGAAATAAAATAAAAGTGCTAACTGGATTAGGCAAACACACTTCATAAAACTGCATTTTCTTTTCTATTCTCCCCCGTGTTACAAGCTTAACTGCTCCCTGAGTAATTTCTCTTAACCTGCTGTTCCTGGAAGAGAATTTCATCTACAAGCTCTTTCTGTGTTTTTTCCTAGTCTTTTCTTCCCCTTTTCTTAGATTTGTAACTGTTCCTTTACGTGCTCTATTTAGGCGCCATTAATCTCATTTGAGCTCCTTGTACCTGCTACTGTTTTCTCCACACCTCATACTGTCTTTTCCCTCTTTCTCTCTTTCTCTGCGGTTGGTGGCTACTTTCCAAAGCGCCAGATGCCCCAATGTTCCTTCGTCTTGTTGTCAGACGTGAATTTGAAAAGCAACAAAATTAACAAGCCTTTACCACTCACACATGGCAGAAGTTTATACTTTAATTCAATGAACTAAGAAAAGTGTGTTGTGGGGCCCCTACGAGCCATGGTGCTTGCTTCATCATAATTAGGCATGCAGTCAATAGCCACAGCTCTGATTATGGGTCACTGAGGTCAGTTTCAATACTTCCTCAAAAACCTAACCATGCAGTCCCCCCTAACTGTGTAGTTATCTTGCTTTACTGCTGTTTGTGTGATTAGCTGGGAGGACCTAACGGCAGCCTCCTCCTATAAAAGTGTAGATGGACCGTTCCTTAACTCTTTCTTGCTTCACATACAGATGGCTTGAGGAGGTACAGGGGAGATGCAGGTCTAATAAACAGAATAGAATATCTGCGCCAGGTGTGTTTCTCTGCATTGGTGTCCCATCACAGGCCCACCAGTGTATGTGTGATCTTTGACTCCTGCCAGTTCACAAGCAGGCGGCAAGGAAACGGTTTCAGCCTATCAACCACTGAGGAGATAAAGCCTTTGTATAAGGAATGAGGAAGCAATGAACACATTCAGCCTATCACAGGAGTAGCCCTGAGTGTTCCGAATTATAATTTCTTCATGTCACTGTACGTTATTGAGCCCAAGTAGCTCGCCGTGATCGTATAGTTGTTAGCACTCTGCGTTGAGGCTGCAGCAACCTCGGTTCGAATCCGTGTCTCGGCATTGTGGTTGGCAATGTCACGGCAGTTGGGTTTTTCCTTTACAGAATTCCCAAATGTACCAGTTGTTTTTGTAAAATGTCTATTAAAAACAGATCCTTTTCAATATTTAAACGATCTAACGACAAATTATTTAAACACACATGATTATAAGATGTAGGTATACTGTACTTACTGACATAAATTATCGTTCTTGAACATATTTGCGGTAAGGGGAGCGGAGCTCTCCCCCAGGCCAATCAGAATGCAGATGAATGCAGTTGCATTTGAGTGACCTGTGTTGTGGCTGTCTACAGGGAATGCACATATGTAGCTGTCTCGCAGCCCAATCCAGACGTCAATTGAAGACAGGTTTTCATGCAAATAGAGCAGTAAGTGCAGAGAAATGCTCACTCTATAAAAATGGCATTTATACAATAGTAAGATTAAATCCAACCTCACCAGTAGATAGGATTTATCAATAAATAAATAAAGCTTCTCCTCTCTGATATGGAATTACCCCCCAAAAAGTATAAGGGAATACCCAATGCTAACCTATGAGAGGGGCGGACCTCACAGTAGTGAAAAATGTAATAGACTGTTTGATACTACTAGGACATACAAACTACCACAGTACATGTCTTACCTTTTACTTGCATAGCATGATGCCCCTAGGACTACTTAGGTCCTACCTTAGGGGTTACTGATATGTAATAAAATTGGAGTTTAAGGCTTGGCAAGTAGTTTTAAATGCCAAGTCGAAGTTGCAGTACACTGCAGCACAGGCACTGCAGTAGCAGGCTTGAGACAGGTTTGAAATGCTATTTCTTTGGGCGGCACAATCTGTGGCCATCTGTGGACTCCCGTATGGCTGACGCCTTTTTAGACCCCTGTAGGGATGACTCTGGGCCCACATTATCTGTTTTTCCTCAGCTGTCCTGCGAAACGTCGCTGGAGTTGCTATCCCGGCTGAAATCTGGCTCGCCACTGGACGCCTGTCCGGCGAAATGCCTGGGCAGGGTGGCCTCAGCGTTGAACAGCTTGCTGAACCCCCTGCTGAATCTCTCATTGAGCTCGGGGGTTGTCCCACGACAGTGGAAACATGCACTCATCCTGCCGTTGATCAAGAAGCCTCTGTTAGACCCCCTGCAATGGGCTAACTATCGTCCGATCTCCCTCCTCCCTGCTTTGGCGAAGGTGTTGGAAAAACATGTTCAGCTTACTCTTTCCACCTTTATTGAAAACAACAATTTGTTGCATGACTCCCAGTCCGGCTTTCGTGCAAATTATAGCACGGAGACCGCTCTGGTAGAAGTCACGGACACCATCAGGGAGACACTCGATCAGGGGGGACGGGCGATGTTGGTCATGTTGGACCTTTCGGCGGCGTTCGACACCGTCCCACACGCAGGCCTTCTCTCAAGACTCAGGGAGATTGGTCTGCGAGGGACGGTGTTGGACTGGTTTCAATCCTTTCTTGCCGACCGCCGACAGGTGATCTGGGCTCCGCCGTTCTCGGCGGAAATGCCTGCGCTGGAGGTGGGGGTGCCTCAAGGATCTATCTTGAGCCCCACCATTTTCAACATATACATGGCCCCTCTAGCGGAGGTAGCGGAGGCGTTCGGGGCCCGGGTCATCTCATACGCTGATGACACCCAGCTTTTGTTCACTTGCAGGAAGGGTGAGGTCTTCAACGGCGGCAGAATTAAGGACTGTCTGAGCGCAGTCTTTGTGTGGTTTCAGCGGCACAGCCTGAAATGCAACTCAGACAAGTCTGAGCTGCTCTTCTTTGGCTGTGCCCCAGACCCGGACTGGAAGTCGTGGTGGCCCCAGGACATGTTTCCCCCCTGAGACTCCATCAGCTCAGGTAAAAAATCTCGGAGTGGTGTTCGACGTTGATCTGTCTTTTCGGCCCCACATCCTGGGACTTGCAGGGAAATGCTTCAGCATCCTCAAGATGCTTAGAAAATTTCTGCCCCTGCTTTCTTTGCAGTACCGCAGGAATATAGTTCAGGCGTTGGTGGGATCACGCCTGGACTATGCAAATGCGCTCTTCGCGGGCCTACCTAAATATTTGTTATCTAGGTTGCAGGTCATACAGAATTCGGCGGCCAGAGCCATCTATGGCCTGCCGAGGAGAGCAAGAGCCTCAGCGCTCCTAGCCAGGCTTCACTGGCTACCTATCGCGGAGAGAATTAAATTTAAACTCCTCACATTGGCGTTTAAAGCTCTCCATGCGACCGGCCCTTTCTACCTGAGGAAGCGCACTGCTTTCTATGTGCCACGGAGGTCTCTGCGGTCGGCGGACCTGGCCAAAATGGAGGTGCCTGTGGTCAAACGTGTGCGGATGGGAGGTCGCTCCTTCCAACACGTAACAGCTTGCCTGTGGAATGCACTCCCTCTTTCCCTCCGGAAAGCAAATAATCTCTTGGCCTTCAGGAAGGAGCTGAAGACTCTGCTCTTCACCTAGTAACCCGCGTTTCTGCAGTTTGCTTGCCTTTTGGTTTTTCTGTTTCTAGGGGCCTCTTTGCTAAAGCGCCGGGACACCCTTTGGGGTAGCCGTGCACTCTAAAAGTGTGCCTAACATTAACATTAACACAATCAGTCCCTGGGTATATGGTATACCGCTTTACAAGGGGCTTTCAAGTAAATTAAATCTGTCAGTCAGGTATACTCCAATTATTCACATGATTAGGGAAGAAGCACGTGCACTTCAGCACTGATTAGTAGCGATAAAGTGATCAGAGTCCTAAGGCCAACAAAAAGATACAGCAAAATGCGGAGGTGAAAAGCAATAAGGTGGGGTTGGGACCACCTTAAGAAGGCAAGCTCTAACAAAAACGAACTAAGGATAACATGAGTAAAACATCAGGTTTCTCTACAGCATTTGGTGAGACAAGTGGGCCTTCTTTTATCTTCCATAAATGCAATCTTTCCCGGACCCCTTTTGGAAAGGGGGGACCATTCGGTCCCCCCGAACGTATGGCAGAGTACCACGATCCCCCCGGGAAGCCATCTTGGGCGGGAGGCGAGTCTCGGCTGGTATGCCCGAAGCGGCGTAGCCGGGGCGTGCCTTTTTCCCGCCCTGGAGTGGGCTGGCCTAGACACTGACGCGGCCGGGCCACGCCCTCGGGGCAGGCCGGGGCGGGTTTACGCCCGCCCTGAAGACGGATAAAAGGAGCAACAAGCCAAGGAAGCATCCTCTTGTTCCTGTGCTCTGAAGCTGCACCACCTCGCTGCACGTGAGCTCGAGACGGAACGAAGAGCCAATTTTGAGCGTTGTAATCTTTCTTGTTTGTTTTTCAGATACTCTGTCGGAGAATGCCTAAGAAGGCGGGAAAGCGAATGACTACCGACCAGATGCTGCGTGTTCTCATGAAGGAGGTGACCGACTTAAAGAAGCGAATGGCGGAGAAAGACGAGGAAGGGGGGCCGAAACGTCCTCTGGCAGGAGCAGCTCCAGGAGGAAAAGGCAAGAGGCCCAGAAGGGGAGCAGCTGAGGGAGACGTCCCAGTTCCCTGTACCCCACTCGAAGCACCCACTCCTTTGCCGGAGGAAGGGAATCCGATTCCCGTAGTGGTCACCCCCGTGTCCGGGGAGGATATGCCGCCCGAGCTGGCAGCACAATTAGCAGCGTGGTTGGGTAAAGGTAGCAAGGGCGCCACGGCTGATGACGCGCAGGTGTTGATGAGGCAGCTGCGGGAAACAAGGGAAGCGACGAAGGCACCATCGCCATCAGTTCCAGTCGCAGATACAGCTTCCGGTTCAGGTAAGCGGCCATTGCCGATTGCGAGGGATGAGTCGGCACCCTCTCGGAGGGAAAAATTGGGTCAACATGTCCCTCTGGCTATTAAAGAGAAGATATGGGCAGGGGAATATATAAACATCTTCTCGTTGCTTACCGACCATTATGAAATGGAGCATGTTAAGAGCCAGAAAGAGCTCATGCATCCAAGTGTTTGGCGCGCAAAGATGGCCGCCTTTAAGGTAAATGAAAACATTGGTAATTGGGGCAAGGCATGGGGGGTTTTTACATCCATTTTGGGTGAACGTAGGCCCGAATTGCTGCCCGAATTACCGATTTATCAGTCACGGATCATGGGGTATTCAGTATCTCACGAGGGCAATCATTGGTTTTGTTACGACAATATTTTCAGAAAAGCAAAAGAGCATGATAAAAATTTAACTTGGGATTGTTATGATTCTGTGTCCTGGTCCAAAATGGAGGACTCTGGTATGTTGAAGGTACCATTGGTAGAGAGTAACGTTGGTGAATCCTCCCGCCAATATGCGGGGACGCCCTTTCGATCAGGTACGAGTAACGACAATCACTCGAGGCCAGCCGGCAACACAAGTAGAAGGGGGGTTTGTTGGAACTTTAACAGGGGGAAATGTACTAGGCCCCAGGGGTCATGCAAATTTAGGCACGAATGTGGGGGGTGTTGGCAATCATCCCATCCTGAGTCCATGTGCAGAGCCAAAACGGGTGATAACGGGGGTAGAGGAGGCGCCAAACAGGTCTGACATAGTCCGAGGGGCGCCTTTACCTACCCCGATTGATACCATGGCAATGATTCCCTGGCTCAGCGAATACCCGGATCACGCTTCCGCTGGGGTGTTGCGCAACGGATTTTCATATGGTTTCCGCATCCCAGTGGGAGAGTTTCAGGGTATGCCACAATGTAAAAACCAGATATCGGTCTTACAGCATACGACCGTGGTACAAGAAAAGATCGGGAAAGAGGTGGCTCGAGGTCGAGTCGCCGGTCCATTTAATGTGCCACCAGTTGCTAACTTTGTTTGTTCCCCTTTAGGGGTGGTCCCCAAGAAGGACCCGGGGGAGTTTCGGCTGATACATAATTTTTCAGCCCCACGTGGTCTTTCAGTAAACGATGCGATAGACCCAGAAGTGTGTTCGGTGCGGTACGCATCCTTCGATGAGGCCGTAGCCATTTTGAATCGCCTGGGGCCCGGTGCGCTGATGGCAAAATCTGATATCGAGTCAGCGTTCCGGTTGCTCCCGGTACATCCAGACGATCAGCGTCTCCTTGGTTTCATGTTTCAGGGTCATTATTACATGGATAGGTGTATGCCGATGGGGTGCTCTATATCTTGTGCCTATTTCGAAAAGTTCAGTTGCTTCCTGCAATGGGTCTTCACGAGGAAAACGGGGTTTCAACATGTGATGCATTATCTCGATGACTTTTTGTTTCTGGGGGCAGCCGGGGATCCCGAATGTGGACAGGCTTTGACTGCATTTTGTGTATTGATGAATCAGTTTGGCGTGCCATTGGCACCAGGTAAGACAGTGGGTCCCTCGACTTGCCTCGAGTTTCTGGGGATCGAGCTTGATTCCGAGGAAGGTTGTTTTCGTCTACCAGGGGACAAAGTGTTAAGATTCAGGGCATCCCTGCAAATGTGTATAAGTGAGTCTAAGGTTAGGCTGCATCAATTACAGCAATTGGTGGGACAGTTGAATTTTGCCCTAAGAGTTATACCGATGGCCCGCCCCTTTTCTCGCTCGATCGCTCAAGCCATGGTCGGCCTGAAGGAGGGTCATCATCGCACAAGGCTCTCGGCAGAGGTTCGCCAGGACATGCGCATTTGGTTGGCATTTCTGGCGGATTTCAATGGCCGAATTGTCTGGAACAAACCGGCCGTGTCCTCCGAGGAGCTGGGGCTGTGGACGGATTCGGCAGGGAGCATTGGTTTTGGTGCCATATTCGGCACACAGTGGTCGGCACAAAAATGGCCGTCATGGTGGCATGAGAGTGGTCTGACAAGTAACATTGCTTTCCTAGAACTTTTTCCCATTCTGGTGGCCCTGAGAACTTGGCCCGAGGGGTTCAGAGATCACTCTGTGGTATTCTGGTCTGATAACATGACCGTTGTTGAGTGTATCAATAGCCAGGCAGCACGATGCAAGTGGATTCTGAGATTGCTCAAGGAAATTGTGTTATTGTGTATGCAATTGAATGTACTATTTAAGGCAAGACATGTCCCGGGGGTGATGAACCAGGCGGCTGATGCGCTTTCTCGTTTTCGTATGCAGGCCTTCTGGGGTTTTCTGCCCACAGCGGACCCGGTGGCAGCACCCTTTCCCGAAGCTCTCTGGTCTCTCGGTGCCCCGAACTACAGAACCTCGTGGGAGAGAGTTTAGCACCCAGGACGAGGAAGGCATATGAAGGGGCGTTCCGTTCCTATTGGGCCTTTTTGGGGGCAGCTAGAGGGGAGCTTTGGGGCCAGGAGGAGTTGGTAGTGAAATTCCTGCTATCTTTACGGCAGGCAGGCAAATCAGTGGCTACGGCCCAGAGGCATCGGGCCGCCATTTCCTTTGTGGCTAGGGCTCATGGGATCCAGGACCCGACAGCGTCTTTCGTTGTGCAAAAAGCGCTACGTGGGTGGCAATGCCTTGAGGGTCGCAGAGTAGATGAAAGGCGCCCGATAGGTCTGGATAGGTTGGCTTTGTTGTTATCTGTACTTCCTGCAACATGTTCATCCCAGTATGAAGCAGTGTTATTCCGAGCCGCTTTTGTGCTAGCATTCCATGGGGCTATGCGGGTAAGCGAATTAGTGGCAAGGAACAAGCAGGATACCATGGGGGGACTGTGCCGAGAGCACGTCCAAGTCAGGGGGGAGACAATGACTGTCTCATTTGTCAAGTCCAAGACCGATCAGGATTCGATGGGGGATTGCATAATGATACGAAGGATCCCGGGTCCTCCATGTGCCCGGTGAGTTGTGTAGAGGAGTATTTAGCACAAAGGGTGGCATCATGGGGGGGGACCTTGTTGAGACACGCTGACGCCACCCCACTGACGAGGTTTCAGTTTCAGCGGGTGCTTGCGATGTCGATTACGGCTGCGGGCTTGAACCCGGGCGAGTTTGGGACCCATTCCTTTCGGATAGGGGCTGCTACAGAGGCTACGGCCAGGGGTCTGAATGTTGAACAAATTAAACGTGTGGGGCATTGGTCCTCCAATTGTTATAAGAGGTATGTGCGGTTGCACATGTTGTGAAGCTGTAACGATGTACTCACGCTTCTTGTTTTTGTTTGGTTTCAGTTGCGCAAGCCTACGAGGCGGGGCGGACTATGCAGTCGACCCAACACCGGGCCAGCGGTCATACTTCACCGGCTGTGAAAAAGGAGGTGTGGGTCGTGGGCCACTCATACGTGAGGCGAGCCGCGGACGTATTCAAAGCAGGTGACATGAATCACGTGGCTGGGGAATACGGGTACAGTGTGTCCTTCTACGGAAAGGGCGGACTCTGTATTGACCAGTTTCAATCATTTTTTGAGGGTTTGCTAGGGCGGACGAGGTCACCGCCGTCTATAGTCATAGTACATCTTGGGGGCAATGATTTGGTCACCACTGGTAGACGACTTCTTCTTGAGGCGATGCTTTCCACTGTAAGTTGGTTGGCGAGGAGAGTTCCAGGGTGCACGATTGCATGGTCACATATGATCCCACGTAAAGTATGGCGGGGGGCTATTTCTGTTTCTGCTCTAAACCATTCAGTAAGGAAATTAATAACAAAGTGAGTAGATTGTTCCGTTCCAATACACTGCATTCTATTTCGCATGGTTGTATTACTGGTGACAGTATGTATTTGGGGGATGGTGTTCATTTGTCCCGGGTGGGGAACGAGTTACTCATAGGAGACTGTATAGCTTGGCTAAAGACTTTAAGACATGACCTTTAGGTAGGAGTGTTGTGGGGGGTCCGGATAGCCGGTCAACTATCCGGCCTGTGGCGGTAAGGTCATGATCGGTGAGCACTAATTGGAAGATCCCTATGAGTGGGCGTCACCCATTACGGATGGGAGCGCTCGAAGGAGGTGGCCATTGGCCCCTCAACGGGGAAGGCGGTCCCTTCTAAGGATGGGACGCCGAAAGGAAAGGAAAGGCGGTCAAGGCCCCTTCCTGGGTAGGGGGGGCTACAGCCCCCTCCCGGAGAATTTCCCGGGGCCAGGACATCTGCGACGGCAGATGTGGTAAGTTGTGTGGGGTTTGGGGGGGGGTCTACGCTACCTTCTAGATTCCTCACACGAGTCCTCGGACGACCTTTAAGTGGCGTCGAGTTTATTGGGGCCCCCGTCAAGTCAAGGGAAATTGGTAGTTGCACTCGAGGTACACCTCTGTGCGGTCGTCCCTCAAAAGTGAGGGGGATATTTCTGGTTAGGGATCTTGACACCGGTTACGACCTTGCCGTTGGCCCTTAAACGTTAGGATGTACAATTTCAAAATTTCAAGTTAGATGTTTTGTAGGATGTTAGTTCGGCTAGGAGAACCTTTGTATTAGAGAATATGTTAAGGTTAGCCAAACATCGCAATGTGGTAATGAAATTGTACATAATATGAAACTGTTATTTTAATGTTTTAATTTTGTTTCATATTTTAATAAATACGGCCGGGAGGGTCACTCCCTCCCGTCTTCCAAAAGTTCAGAACTGTTTCCGGTTTCCCATCCTTGGGGATTGTGTTGAGAGGGGGTGGCGGGTATCTCAGCCATATGGAAAGGGGCGACCATTCGGTCCCCCCGAACGTATGGCGGAGTACCACGATCCCCCCGGGAAGCCATCTTGGGCGGGAGGCGAGTCTCGGCTGGTATGCCCGAAGCGGCGTAGCCGGGGCGCGCCTTTTTCCCGCCCTGGAGTGGGCTGGCCTAGACACTGACGCGGCCGGGCCACGCCCTCGGGGCAGGCCGGGGCGGGTTTACGCCCGCCCTGAAGACGGACAAAAGGAGCAACAAGCCAAGGAAGCATCCTCTTGTTCCTGTGCTCTGAAGCTGCACCACCTCGCTGCACGTGAGCTCGAGACGGAACGAAGAGCCAATTTTGACCCACCCACCAGCCCCTGAAGACAGCAAGTAGTTTTGAATAAAGTTTGATGTGGTAACTCTTTTGTTTGCAGGTCGGATTATTATCGTGATAACCTTGAATATGCAATAAAGAAATGGTCAATTTGTGGTATGTTTTGCAAATAAAGTAATCTTGCTCTAGTGTTGATCAGTAGCATGTTTTTAATAAAATTGTTGCTTTTAACTGTCTTTTAAGTAATTTAGTCATTTAGTTTAGAACTCATTTAGTTAGAACTGTCGTATTTATTTTGGTCGGGCGGTAAGGTCATGATCGGTGAGCACTAATTGGAAGATCCCTATGAGTGGGCGTCACCCATTACGGATGGGAGCGCTCGAAGGAGGTGGCCATTGGCCCCTCAACGGGGAAGGCGGTCCCTTCTAAGGATGGGACGCCGAAAGGAAAGGAAAGGCGGTCAAGGCCCCTTCCTGGGTAGGGGGGGCTACAGCCCCCTCCCGGAGAATTTCCCGGGGCCAGGACATCTGCGACGGCAGATGTGGTAAGTTGTGTGGGGTTTGGGGGGGGGTCTACGCTACCTTCTAGATTCCTCACACGAGTCCTCGGACGACCTTTAAGTGGCGTCGAGTTTATTGGGGCCCCCGTCAAGTCAAGGGAAATTGGTAGTTGCACTCGAGGTACACCTCTGTGCGGTCGCCCCTCACAAGTGAGGGGGATATTTCTGGTTAGGGATCTTGACACCGGTTACGACCTTGCCGTTGGCCCTTAAACATTAGGATGTACAATTTCAAAATTTCAAGTTAGATGTTTTGTAGGATGTTAGTTCGGCTAGGAGAACCTTTGTATTAGAGAATATGTTAAGGTTAGCCAAACATCGCAATGTGGTAATGAAATTGTACATAATATGAAACTGTTATTTTAATGTTTTAATTTTGTTTCATATTTTAATAAATACGGCCGGGAGGGTCACTCCCTCCCGTCTTCCAAAAGTTCAGAACTGTTTCCGGTTTCCCATCCTTGGGGATTGTGTTGAGAGGGGGTGGCGGGTATCTCAGCCATAATTATATAGCTCTTCAAGGAAAAAATATAAAGCACTTACAAAGGAGCCTCAAATACTCAAAGATGGTAGACTTCTTTAATATGGGCCATATACTAAAAGCAGCACGAAAACAGAGTGCAATAGGGTCCAAAAAACTTGAGTGACCCATGAGAGTATGCATGCAAGCCTATGGTGTTCCAAACTAGAGATATACGCATGCAATTTTTGTTTTTAGGAGAGAATGTGCCTGCTGAAAAAAACATTATTTTTAAAAAGTAACGTTTACCGAAAACGTTAACTAAATAAATATTTTTCATTTTAAATGAATATAGAACAAAATATTATTAACTATGTTTATTATTTAAAATGTAATTCAATGTGGCGAAATTATTACTGGGAATTAATAAACATAAACTAAAAAGAATTACATTTCATAAAAATACGTCCAATTTATATTGTGACATAGAATTAAATAAAATAAATTCCAAAATAAAACATCATTTTATTTAAATACGATAAAAATAAATTAATATTTATTTATTATATTTCTCTTAGAATTCACTTCAAAACCGTAGAAAACGAGAGACCTAAATATTACATTTATTTTGAAAAAACGACCCGTTTTTCAAAGTTAGAAGAAGGTACATCATCATTATTCATTAAATAACTTTGTTATTCATTTTTTTTTAAATGTCACATTACAAATAAACATTGCAATTATTTTTGACAGAAGTATTACTTCTAAATTACATCTCGGATCATAACTGCCCCTAAAAAAAATGCACTTGAAACGGAAAAAATTTATATTATTTTTTGTATGTTTCAGATAACAACACCAATTCTTGAAAAAAAATAAGAAACAAACTTTAAACTGTGAAGAAACGTATATCAAAACCATCATATAAAAAGGTAAATTCGAAATATTGTTTAAAAATATATGTTATATATGTGAAATCCATTTACATAGTCAAAAGATGTAATTTACTATTCTAACTCCGATTAATTGCTGCAGTAGGGAAAGTGCAGGATAATCCAGAGGTGGAAATTACTATTCCAACTCCGGGTAAGTGTAGCCGTAGTAAAAGTGCTGGAAAATCTAGAGGTATAAATTAATAGTATTCCAACTCTATTTAAGTGCAGCAGTACAGAAAGTGCTAGAGAATACACAGGTTTAAATTACTATTCCTACTCTGGATAACTGCAGCAGTAGGAAAAGTGTAGTATAATCCACAGGTACAAATTACTATTCGTACTCCGTGTAAGTGCTGCCGTAGGGAAAGTGCAGAAAAGTGTCGAGATGTAAATTACGATTCCTGCTCCAAGTAAATGCGACAGTAGAAAAAGTGCAGGATAGTCTAAAGGTTTAATTTACTATTCCAACTCCAAGTAATTGCAGCAGTAGGGAAAGTGCTGGATAATCCACAGGTGTAAATTACTATTCCGACTCTGGGTAAGTGCAGCAGTAAGCAACATACTGAGAAAGTGGAAAAGTGTGCATTATGTCTATATCTCTTGAATTAAAAAACATTTAAACTGTAACGAAGTAAAATGTCACTTTCCTCACAAATTATAACTCACACATTTTTTACCATACATTTCTTTTTAAAGGACACAACCCTGCAACAACTTCAAAATATCAAATAAAACCAACTAAAAGATCAGAAACCCATTTCAGAAAAGAAAACATCCAATTCGAAAAGTAAGTAAAAATCAGTTTTCATTATACACATATGAATAAAGCATGAACACAAAAGAATGCAGAATAATGTAAAGGTACTGATACGTATTCCAACTCCAGGTAAGTGCAGCAATGGAGAAAGTGCAGGATAGTGTACAGGTGAAAATTACTATTCCAAGTCCTTGTAAGTGCAGCAGTAGAGAAAGTGCTGGATAATACACAGGTGTAAATTACTATTCTAACTCCTTGTAAGTGCAGCAGTAGAGAAAGTGCTGAAAATCTAGAGGTGTAAATTATTACTATTCCAACTCCATATAAGTGCAGCAGTAGGGAAAGTGCTGAAAAACCACAGGTGTAAATTACTATTCCTACTCTACATAAGTGCTGCAGTAGGGAAAGTGGAGAATAGTCTACAGGTGTAAATTACTATTCCAACTCCAGGTAAGTGCAACAGTAAGGAAAGTGCTGGATAGTTAAGAAACATGTTAAATAATATTCCAACTCCTGGTAAGTGCTGCAGTAGGGAAAGTGCAGGATAGTCTAGAGGTGTAAATTACTATTCTAACTCCCTGTAAGTGCAGCAGTAGGGAAAGTACTGTATAATCCACAGGTGTAAATTACTATTCCGACTCTGGGTGAGTGCTGCAGTAGGAAAAGTGCAGGGAAAGTGCAAAAGTGTGCATTATTTCTATCTTTTTTAAATTAAAAAACATTTAAACTGTACCGAAGTATAAAGTTACTTTCCTCACAAATTATAACTCACACATTTTTTACCATACATTTCTTTTTAAAGGACACTACCCTGCAAGAACTTCAAAAAGATCAAATAAAACCAACTAAAAGATCAGAAACCCATTTCAGCAAAGAAAACATCCAATTCTAAAAGTAAGTGAAAATCAGTTTTCATTATACACATATGAATAAAGCATAAACACAAAAAAATGCTGGATAATGTAAAGGTACTGATACGTATTCCAACTCCAGGTAAGTGCTGCAATGCAGAAAGTGCAGGATAGTGTACAGGTTAAAATTACTATTCCAAATCCTTGTAAGTGCAGCAGTAAGAAAAGTGCTGGATAATACACAGGTGTAAATTACTATTCTAAGTCCATGTAAGTGCAGCAGTATGGAAAGTGCTGGAAAATCTAGAGGTGTAAATTATTACTATTCCAACTCCATATAAGTGCAGCAGTAGGGAAAGTGCTGGAAAAACCACAGGTGTAAATTACTATTCCTACTCTACATAAGTGCTGCAGGAGGGAAAGTGGAGGATAGTCTACAGGTGTAAATTACTATTCCAACTCCAGGTAAGTGCAACAGTAGGGAAAGTGCTGGATAGTTAAGAAACATGTTAAATAATATTCCAACTCCTGGTAAGTGCTGCAGTAGGGAAAGTGCAGGATAGTCTATAGGTGTAAATTACTATTCCAACTCCATGTAAGTACAGCAGTAGGAAAAATGCTGTATAATCCACAGGTGTAAATTACTATTCCGACTCTGAGTAAGTGCTGCAGTAGGGAAAGTGCAGAGAAAGTGCAAAAGCGTGCATTATTTCTATATCTCTTGAATTAAAAAACATTTAAACTGTAACGAAGTAAAAAGTTACTTTCCTCACAAATTATAACTCACACATTTTTTACCATACATTTCTTTTTAAAGGAGACAACCCTGCAACAACTTCAAAAAGATCAAATAAAACCAACTAAAAGATCTGAAACACATTTCAGCAAACAAAACATCCAAATCGAAAAGTAAGTAAAAATCAGTTTTCATTATACACATATGAATAAAGCATGAACACAAAAAAATGCTGGATAGTGTAAAGGTACTGATACGTATTCCAACTCCAGGTAAGTGCTGCAATAGAGAAAATGCAGGATAGTGTACAGGTGAAAATGACTATTCCAAGTCCTTGTAAGTGCAGCAGTAGGGAAAGTGCTGGATAATACACAGATGTAAATTACTATTCTAACTCCCTGTAAGTGCAGTAGTAGGGAAAGTGCAGGAAAATCTAGAGGTGTAAATTATTACTATTCCAACTCCATATAACTGCAGCAGTAGAGAAAGTGCTGGAAAAACCACAGGTGTAAATTACTATTCCTACTCTACATAAGTGCTGCAGTAGGGAAAGTAGAGGATAGTCATACAGGTGTAAATTACTATTCCAACTCCAGGTAAGTGCAACAGTAGGGAAAGTGCTGGATAGTTAAGAAACATGTTAAATAATATTCCAACTCCTGGTCAGTGCTGCAGTATGGAAAGTGCAGGATAGTCTAGAGGTGTAAATTACTATTCCAACTCCATGTAAGTGCAGCAGTAGGGAAAATGCTGTATAATCCACAGGTGTAAATTACTATTACAACTCTGAGTAAGTGCAGCAGTAGGGAAAGTGCAGAGAAAGTGCAAAAGTGTGCATTATTTCTATATCTCTTGAATTAAAAAACATTTAAACTGTAACGAATTAAGAAGTCACTCTCCTTACAAATTATAACTCACACATTTTTTACCATACATTTCTTTTTAAAGGACACTACCCTACAAGAACTTCAAAAAGATCAAATAAAACCAACTAAAAGTTCAGGAACCCATTTCAGCAAACAAAACATCCAAATCGAAAAGTAAGTAAAAACCAGTTTTCATTATACACATATGAATAAAACATGAACACAAAAAAATGCTAGATAGTGTAAAGGTACTGATATGTATTCCAACTCCAGGTAAGTGCTGCAATTGAGAAAATGCAGGATAGTGTACAGGTGAAAATTACTATTCCAAGTCCTTGTAAGTGCAGCAGTAGGGAAAGTGCTGGATAATACACAGGTGTAAATTACTATTCTAACTCCCTGTAATTGCAGCAGTAGGGAAAGTGCAGGAAAATCTAGAGGTGATTCACCAGCAGTATGTGTGCCGGTATTATTTTCAGTGTAGGGAAGTGCTGTTCCTGTGTTCCGTTGTTGTTCTCCGGCCACTTCGCCACGCCTCGCGGCCCCCGCTTCGCGGGAGCCGCTCGCAGGCCAAGACTCTTCTTGGGGATTCAGCCTCCTGTCTTCCTCCACGTGCATTTGAGCACCAACGCGCCTCCTGCAAGCTAACAGCTGGACAACAAGGTTAGAGGCGGGACTGCGAGGACCAGCGTGCCCAGCGGCGCGGATCGGCTGCAGCTGGTCCTCTTCCCGCCCCCTCCCCCTCCCATTAAAACCTGCGTGGAGTGAGTGCGCCTTGGGTCCCTTACTGCAGGGAAGTGCTGTTCCTGTGTTCCGTTGTTGTTCTCCGGCCACTTCGCCATGCCTCGCAGCCCCCGCTTCGCGGGCGCCGCTCGCAGGCCAAGACTCTTCTTGGGGATTCAGCCTCCTGTCTTCCTCCACGTGCATTTGAGCACCAACGCGCCTCCTGCAAGCTAACAGCTGGACAACAAGGTTAGAGGCGGGACTGCGAGGACCAGCGTGCCCAGCGGCGCGGATCGGCCGCAGCTGGTCCTCTTCCCGCCCCCTTCTCCTGACCTCTTCCTTGATAACTTGTGTGGGCAACGTGCACGCGGGACGCGCGCGGGGCAAAGGCCGGGTCGAAGACCGGGCAAAGAGCGGTCCGTTTAAGGCCGTTCAAGGATGGCAGAGGACGGCCCTGGCCCTGAACCCCTGTTTCTTTGCCCTCAATCCATCGGCAAGGTAGGCGGCACTGTGATTTCCATCTCTTCTTCAAACACATAGTGGCCGCCTCCTAGTCATATCACTTACCGTTCTTGTGAGGTCCCTTGTTGCATCTGGTCCAGCATCAAAGATGTCAACTATGCGCAATAGAACCAGAAGCTGTACTAAAAAAGCCATGGCGGTAGCACAAGTGACTGGACCTATAGATCTTTTTATCTCACGGGTGAACGAGACCATCGATAAAAGTATTATATTGCTGGAAAAAAGAGTCTCCTTGGATCTCATGAACGCTAAGCGCTCGTCCTTGGGCTCTCTTGCAAACGCAAATTCACCCTCCCAGCAAGCTTTGAATAATTTTTCCTTACCCCTACCCTTGACCACCGCTGGCGCATTCACAGTACCGAACGCCGTCGATTTGTCAGTCACCCAATCTGACTCGGATCCGTCTTATGTTGATCTTGAGGCTACCCCAGATCTAGAAGCCTGCCAGACATCTGACAAGACGGAGCCGAGTCTAGATGGGCAAATTGATAAAGGAACAGCTCCTGTACCTATCGACTCCGGGGGAAGGGTTACTATTCCTACAAAGGTTGCGCCCAAGACTAAGTCTAAGGAAAAACCCAAAGCTAAAGCCAGGAACCATAACCTGATATCGCCTACTCCGCATTCGGCGCCAGGCATACCCTGCTGGGTTGAAAACATGGTAACAGATCTCAAATTGGACCTTGAGGCCACAATAGCAGCGCAAATCAAGCCCTTAATTTCCAAACTTGACAGACTCACGTCGTTAATGAACTCGAAATGGCCTAATAAGATGAATGGGCCTGGGTCTATTCAGTTACAAGGGATTAAAGAAACACTTCCCAAGCTTTCACCTTGCGTCAAGCTTCCTAAAGATGCATCCTACAAGTCTAAAATACCATCAGCTACCAAGGATTCAGCCACACTACACCTGTCCCAGGCAGGGAATAATTCTGCTCAACCCCCACCCCTATCTACTCCGAAGGCGGTGGGTCCTACTTCGGCTTTGCAACAATCTGCTGATGGAAATAAAACTACCATCTCACAAGCAATAAAGTCTATCAACCCTGCAGCTCCTCTCTCTACAAATAAGCCTGAAGGCTCTAAGTCAAAGCAGGCGCGTTTTAAGACAATTAGCCTGCCACCGGAAGTCTCTCCTTTTGTGGTTGTGCTGACAGCCGTTCCCCCACTGAAGGAGGGAGTAAAAGAAACTTTTGTAGAGTTAAGAAACAAATGTGCCCAGTGGCTCCAACTACACAAACCTTTACCTAGCAATATGAGTGGTGAAATTCTTACTGTGCGTAGAGGGGACTGGGTGGGCAGGAGTAAGAAAACAATAGCAGGGGATGTAATCACAGTTAACTTCAGGGACATAGGGGCAGCCAGCTACATATGCAATACACCCAACAGTGGTCCTGCTACCCAAATGAATCCACTCCCTTTGTCTTACTTTCTTCCCATGCCGCCAAGACTAAATCCTCATCGGCCTACTTTTCCAATTAACAGAGGGTCTGTGTATCCCCCGCAACATACCACTAAACACTGGCAGCAACCACCACATTTCTCATCTTTATTTCCACACCATGCTAGTCTTCAGTGGCAACAACCTTTCCAACACCCACCACCCCTATATCAGTCTGCTCAGCAGTGGCAGCAACCCCTTCAGCCCCCACAACCCACTAACCATCAGTGGCAACAGCCATGGCAGGACTTGCCCCTTCCTTTCGACCCCTCGTACTCACAATTCGCTCATCCCAATAGATATTGTGTGCTAGATGAGGTAGACTGACTCAACTTTATGGAAGCTCCAGATCCAAATCTCACTATCACCAATAACGATATGGAGGATGCTCCGCCAGCCATACCTTTCCCCATACGTCCCGAATCCCCAACAGTGGCACCCCCAATACCACTTTCCCACATATTAACTAGGGACAGTGTAAACCCACCAAACTCTAAAATTATTACCATCCCCGACGGTGATCCAACACATGGCGAGATAAAAATTCTTAGTTGGAACCTTGCGGGGATCTCTAGGAAATTAGGCCTCCCGGAGTGGAACGTCCTGATTGACGCCCACAAGATCTGTGCATTCCAAGAGACCTGGATCACTGAGCCACTGCACCGTGTCGGGTTTGTCACATTTTTTACACCAGCTGTAAAACCTAAGACAGGGAAGGGGCGGCCATCAGGGGGACTTATCATCTGGGTAAGCATTTCGCTCAACTGTCGGATAACCATAAAGAAGGCAGGAAACCCAGATATCCTTGGTATCTCTCTATTGGGCCAACGTGGGGGACTACTTGTAGATCTCTACGATGTCTACGTTAGAGGCTCCAAAAATGGGTGCATCTCACCAACAGTATCGGAGCTTGAGGCCCAACTAGGGGACCATAGCGAACCTGGCCACACCATAATAGCAGGAGATTTTAACTGCACATACGAGCCACTCCCCCTAGAAGGAATACCTGATTTAGGAGAAGAGGACAGTAGGTGGGGCATTCCCATGCTCTCTATTCCACCCATTAAGCGCTGGACTCGCAGTGCAATACAGCTCAATGCACGTACATTAGAGTTTGGACTAAGAGCAGCCAATGGCCACACACGTTCTGATCAGATGGGTGCCCCAACGTTCAACAGAGTTGGTCACTCCACAAGGATAGACTATATTCTGCTGGACCGGGGGCTTTGGAGTTCGGTCATCGATATGGTTGTTATTCCTACCATAGAGAGTGATCATAACTCACTTTCCCTAACCCTAACGAATTCCTGGTCCACCGGAGCGCCGTTAGCACCACTGAGCCGCCCACAGGAGATTACTGTCTCCTCTTGTGGAAGACGCCTTAAGTGGAATAAAATCTTGTGTAATACTAATAAACTGTCCACTATTGAAGAGGTGATTAAAGGCTCACAAGATGAAATCAGCTCCATAGACTTACTTATGGCACCAGATAAGGTAACAACTATCTACGAAGTAGCCATAAAAACTATAGGGGACCTTTTTTGGGTAAAAGGGACTATAGGGAAAACCAAACCTCTAACCAAAGGCAGACATGACTGGTATTCTGCATCGTGCAGGAAGGCCAAGACATGTCTAATTGAGGCAGTTAAAGGGAAATCCCCCCTATCAATTCAAATAGCCAGGAGGGAATATAAAAGGGTTTTGTGGTTAGCCAAAAGGGAGTGGGAAGATGCCTACTGGTTAACCCTTAAAGAAGCCAGCCTGAAAAAAGATTCTAAATGGTTTTGGGACACTATAAGGGCACGCAATAGACCAGACAGTGATCTGCTAACCTGCAATATCCCAAGCCAGGCGTGGGAGGATCACTTCTCCAAACTCTACTCCTGCCATGTCGGCTCCGACGGGAGAGTGCCTGTTATATCCCCGCCTACCACAAACTATGCATTTTGCCCCACTGACTTTGATTTTACGCTAAAGGAAGTGGAATACGCAATAAGCACTATCATTCCACAAAAAGCGGCCGGACCTGATGGGATTCCCGGGGACCTGCTAAAATCCGATAGCGCCAAATGGGGTAAATTGATTCACTCCCTCCTTGTTGCCATCTGTAAGGGTGCCCCTATTCCCTCATCGTGGAAAGGGGCTGAGGTGGTCCCCATCCACAAGAAAGGTTCGAGGGATGACCCATCTAACTACAGGCCGATCAGCTTGCTAGACACCAGCCAAAAAGTTGTCGGCAAAGTCCTGTTAGTTAGAATCCTAAATTGGGTAGAAGAAAACAAAATCCTTTCCGACTTCCAGGCAGGCTTTAGAGTGGGTACTGGAACGATTGAGCAAGCATTCAGGCTCATGATGGTATATTGGAAGGTTGTGGTTATAGGCAAGGGCAGTCTTTATCTCGCGTTTATCGATTTAAAGACTGCCTTTGACCTTGTACCTAGGGACTTATTATGGAAAGTACTTGCTGACATGGGGCTGCCACATCATTTACTATCCCTATTAGTCAGATTGCACCAGGACAGCTTTGCCCAAGTCAGGTGGGGCCTTGGAGGGGAGAAAACGGGCAGTATTCCGGTCGAGAGAGGAGTCCGCCAGGGATGTGTTCTGGCTCCCACCCTTTTCTCTCTCTACATCAATGGGGTGGTCGATCATCTCCTCAAACATCCATCTGACGAGCCATCCCTGGCTGGCGAACGCATACCAACCCTCCTCTTCGCGGATGATACGCTTTTAATCTCCAAAACCCCAATGGGACTCCAGAGACTTTTAGACAATTTCCAATCCTTTTGTACCAAACGAGGTCTGGTAATAAATACAAACAAAACAAAGTACCTTGTCCTCAATCCACCGAAACAACATGTGCGTTCCCCCACCCTAAACGCTGAGCTCCTGGAAAGAGTAAAGGTCTTCGATTACCTTGGGATACGCCTATTGGACAAAATGGATTGGACGCCACACCTAGATAAAATGCTGTTGAGCCACAAAAGGATTACAGGTGCCCTTTTGAGAGAGCAACGTTCCAGTACAACAAGGCCTATAGGAACAGTCCTTGAGATTTACACAGCTAAAGGTGTTAGCTCTGCCCTCTATGGGGCGGAACTTTGGGGCTCTTCGTCCACTGATCCTCTGCAGAGATCTGAGAACAAATTCTGCAGAGAAATAATGTCCCTTCCACAAGGCACCCCGACACTTCCTTTATTTATGGACCTTGGCTGCACCCAGATTGGCGAAATTGCGAAATTTCGCCCTTTATTACTATGGGCCCGCATTTGGCGGGTAGAAGAACTAAGCGGATATGCCAGAGGCCTCAAGGAAATCATGTCATCACCAAGCTGGCATAAAATCAAATGGCTAAAAGACATGAAAAGCTTATTAACTAAGTTGGGTCAACTTGAATCATGGCTAAATAGAACTTCACCCCCAAAGCAAACACTTAAAAAGCTCTATTAGGACTGGATTTGTTCTCAAAGAAACTCTAGCACCTCCCTGGGCAGGCTAACAGAGGACTTTCTGAGGTTCAAAGACTGTCCCAGGCGAGAACTGTACCTGGATGCAATTGGAAAACCCTTTGATAGGGCCTTGTATTTCAGATTTAGAATGGGAACCCTACCACTTAACACCTTCACTAAAAGATGGAAATCCTGTATGGAAATGTCTGAGCTATGCCCATCGTGTCTTGTTAAACCGGAAACACTAGCACATTTTATGTTTGTGTGCGGCGAGTACGCTACTCCAAGGAGGGTCTGGCTCAAAAACCTATGCCGTCAGCTGGGGACTAGGAGTCATGATGTGGCAATCAGGATACTTATTTCGGACAGTAGCGTACCCTATGCTTGCGCCCTAGCCAAATTTCTATCCTGGGCCTGGGCTATCCGAGCCAAAAAGCTAAAACAATCTGTTTAATTCTTTTTTAGAAAAATTTCTTTAATTGAAAATACTGCCATAATTGCTTAACCTGTAAAACTTAATCAATTAGTTGGCTAGTTTAACATTGAACAAGCATTTTTATTGAAACTATTGTCTTTCCTAAATGTTTGGAATAGAGATATAACATTTTTCAAATTTATTACTGTTGTTCTTAACTGTAACTTTTTATACACTGAGCCGCTTTTATGATAATGACTTTTATCGAAATAAAGCTTTTTGACTTTGAATCTAGAGGTGTAAATTATTGCTATTCCAACTCCATATAAGTGCAGCGGTAGGGAAAGTGCTTGAAAAACCACAGGTGTAAATTACTATTCCTACTCTACATAAGTGCTGCAGTAGGGAAAGTGGAGGATAGTCTACAGGTGTAAATTACTATTCCAACTCCATGTAAGTGCAGCAGTAGGGAAAGTGCTGGATAGTTAAGAAACATGTTAAATAATATTCCAACTCCTGGTAAGTGCTGCAGTAGGGAAAGTGCAGGATAGTCTAGAGGTGTAAATTATTACTATTCCAACTCCATGTAAGTGCAGCAGTAGAGAAAATGCTGGAAAATCCACAGGTGTAAATTACTATTACGACTCTGAGTAAGTGCAGCAGTAGGGAAAGTGCAGAGAAAGTGCAAAAGTGTGCATTATTTCTATATCTCTTGAATTAAAAAACATTGAAACTGTAACAAATTAAAAAGTCACTCTCCTCACAAATTATAACTCACACATTTTTTACCATACATTTCTTTGTAAAGGACACTACCCTACAAGAACTTCAAAAAGATCAAATAAACCCAACTGAAACCCATTTCAGCAAAGAAAACATCCAAATCGAAAAGTAAGTGAAAAACAGTTTTCATTATACACATATGAATAAAGCATGAACACAAAAAAAAGCTGGATAGTGTAAAAGTACTGATACGTATTCCAACTCCAGGTAAGTGCTGCAATGAAGAAAATGCAGGATAGTGTACAGGTGAAAATTACTATTCCAAATCCTTGTAAGTGCAGCAGTAGGGAAAGTGCTGGATAATACACAGATGTAAATTACTATTCTAACTCCCTGTAAGTGCAGTAGTAGGGAAAGTGCAGGAAAATCTAGAGGTGTAAATTATTACTATTCCAACTCCATATAACTGCAGCAGTAGAGAAAGTGCTGGAAAAACCACAGGTGTGAATTACTATTCCTACTCTACATAAGTGCTGCAGTAGGGAAAGTGGAGGATAGTCTACAGGTGTAAATTACTATTCCAACTCCAGGTAAGTGCAACAGTAGGGAAAGTGCTGGATAGTTAAGAAACATGTTAAATAATATTCCAACTCCTGGTAAGTGCTGCAGTATGGAAAGTGCAGGATAGTCTAGAGGTGTAAATTACTATTCCAACTCCATGTAAGTACAGCAGTAGGGAAAATGCTGTATAATCCACAGGTGTAAATTACTATTACGACTCTGAGTAAGTGCAGCAGTAGGTAAAGTGCAGAGAAAGTGCAAAAGTGTGCATTATTTCTATATCTCTTGAATTAAAAAACATTTAAACTGTAACAAATTAAAAAGTCACTCTCCTTACAAATTATAACTCACACATTTTTTACCATACATTTCTTTTTAAAGGACACTACCCTACAAGAACTTCAAAAAGATCAAATAAAACCAACTAAAAGTTCAGGAACCCATTTCAGCAAACAAAACATCCAAATCGAAAAGTAAGTAAAAATCAGTTTTCATTATACACATATGAATAAAACATGAACACAAAAAAATGCTAGATAGTGTAAAGGTACTGATATGTATTCCAACTCCAGGTAAGTGCTGCAATTGAGAAAATGTAGGATAGTGTACAGGTGAAAATTACTATTCCAAGTCCTTGTAAGTGCAGCAGTAGGGAAAGTGCTAGATAATACACAGGTGTAAATTACTATTCTAACTCCCTGTAATTGCAGCAGTAGGGAAAGTGCAGGAAAATCTAGAGGTGTAAATTATTACTATTCCAACTCCATATAAGTGCAGCAGTAGGGAAAGTACTTGAAAAACCACAGGTGTAAATTACTATTCCTACTCTACATAAGTGCTGCAGTAGGGAAAGTGGAGGATAGTCTACAGGTGTAAATTACTATTCCAACTCCATGTAAGTGCAGCAGTAGGGAAAGTGCTGGATAGTTAAGAAACATGATAAATAATATTCCAACTCCTGGTAAGTGCTGCAGTAGGGAAAGTGCAGGATAGTCTGGAGGTGTAAATTATTACTATTCCAACTCCATGTAAGTGCAGCAGTAGGGAAAGTGCTGGAAAATCTAGAGATGTCAATTATTAATATTACAACTCCGTGTAAGTGCAGCAGTAGGGAAAGTGCTGGAAAATCCACAGGTATAAATTACTATTCCGACTCTGGGTAAGTTCTGCAGTAGGGAAAGTGCAGGATAGTCTACAAGTATCAATTACTATTCCAACTCCAGGTAAGTGCTGTAATGGAGAAAGTGCAGGATAGTCTACAGGTGAAAATTACTATTCCAAGTCCTTGTAAGTGCAGCAGTAGGGAAAGTGCTGGATAATACACAGGTGTAAATTACTATTCAAAGTCCCTGTAAGTGCAGCAGTAGAGAAAGTGCAGGATAGTCTACAAGTGTCAATTACTATTCCAACTCCAGGTAAGTGCTGCAATGGAGAAAGTGCAGGATAGTCTAGAGGTTTAATTTACTATTCCAACTCAATGTAAGTGCAGCAGTAGGGAAAGTGCTGGATAATCCACAGGTGTAAATTACTATTCCGACTCTGGGTAAGTGCTGCAGTAGGTAAAGTGCAGGATAGTTTACAAGTGTGAATTACTATTCAAACTCCAGGTAAGTGCTGCAATGGAGAAAGTGCAGGATAATCTAGAAGTTTAATTTACTATTCCAACTCAATGTAAGTGCAGCAGTAGGGAAAGTGCTGGATAATATAGAGATAAACAATAATAATACTGATGCAATATGAAAAGTACATACAAATCTTAATGATAAATTTTTATATTGAAATACTTAATATTTTTTTCCTTTCTTTTCAGGAAATGTCTACACATCCAACAGCAAAATATATCGCTTCCAGGAAAGGAAACCAATTACTTAATCACGCAGGTTACATTTATTGTAAGGATAGGTTAAGTAATCCACGGATTCATTGGAGATGCGTGCAATACCATACAACTCGTTGCAGTGGCAGAGCGGTTACGGTCAATGATATTATTGTAAGAACAACTGACCATAACCACTCTGCCTCTGCAATGGAAGTTGATGTTAGAGAAACTGTTAATGAAATGAAAGCTATTGCAAGCACCTCCAATGAATCCACATGATCTATTTTGAGACAGGTTGCACAACATGTCCCTACTCATGTTGCTAGTAATATTCCAAATATTCATAATTTGCGTAGAATTATACAACGTCAAAAGCAGGCAAGTAATACTCAAGTAAACACACCACATAGCTTTTCTGATATCAATATTCCCCAAGAACTTACAATTTCTTTTTCCAAAGAACCTTTCCTCCTGCATGATAACGAAAACCCTCTAAAGCGTATATTAATTTTTAGTACTCCACGTAACCTTGTAAAGCTTGAAACTAGTGAAATTTGGATGATGGATGGGACGTTTAAAAGAACGCCCCATCCATTCACCCAAATTTATACTATTCACGCAAAAATTAATAACAGTGTAATACCCCTAGTGTATAGTTTGCTGCCTGATAAGACTTCTGCAACGTACACAGAATTTTTAACTGTGATTAAATCAAAAACTAACCAAAGTCCTAGGAAAATAATAATGGATTTTGAATTGAGCATGATCAATGTGATCACCAAAATGTACACGGATACCCAAATTCAAGGGTGTTTCTTCCACTTTTCCCAGGCATTCTGGCGTAAATTACAGAAAACACCCTTAGTTACAGAATACTCAACAGACAGCAAACTTCAAGTAGAATTAAAAAAATTAACAGCTCTTTGTTTTGTCCCTCCCGAAAGTGTAGACGAGTACTACACTGCCATTACAGAATCTGATTATTATTTAACAAACAAAGATAAATTGGCACCAATTTTAAATTATATGGAAGACACATGGATTGGACACCTAGGCAGATCGGGTCGCAGGAGGAAGCCACGTTTCCATGTGGAGTGGTGGAACTGTTATTCGAGTTGCCTACAGGGAGAGGCAAAAACAAATAATGCCATTGAGGGATGGCATAACTCCTTCAATCATTTAATTGGAAAACCCCACCCTAATTTCTATTCATTTCTTGAAACTTTGAAGAAGGAGCAAAGCTTTCAAGAAATGAGACTATCACAAACTCTCACAGGTAGTCTAAACTCACGGATTACTCAAAGAACTAAGGAAATGTCAGAACGACTATTGCCACTATTACAATAATTTTCGTTGTGTGTGGCTCTAGATTACCTTGAGAATCTTGCTAACATCCTTTCTTTTTAAACTATTATTGACATTACTTTCCTGCTTTTACCCAAATTTACTATTTTTCTAATTTAAATTGGCAAAAAACATTTTTACTAAAAAAAAATTCTAAATTTAATGTTGGGTCACCTTTTTTTGCATTTAATTAATTTTTTACCAGACATTTTTTAATAAAACCCTTACATGATTCTAATTTTTTTTTTTTTTAAATTAAACATTTTGAGAAATAGCAGAATAAATATTTCCTACCTTAATTTTTTGACAGGATTATTAATTAATAGAAAATTACTTTGCAACTGTAATAAATGCATTTTTAATAACTTTCAAAACTCTTCTTTCAAAACTACACCATAAAATTGTTGAATAAAATATATATGTAATCAAAATATTGATATTTCCATGTTTGTAAATTAAGTGCTAAATCCTAAAACATTAGACATGAAAATAAATCATTCATATATGAATTTCCTTTGTTTTCTTCAAAAAGCGAAAAACAATCTGGCCTTGTCATTATTAAAATCCAATCTAACCTCATTTTCAAAATCCAAATATATAAACTCCAGCAAAAACCATAAATATACACTTCACCTTATTTTAAGAATAACCGTAAACATTAATTCTGCCTTTAAGTATAATAAAGCAGGGGGCGTGGCTTACGCGCCAGCGTGTGATGGCGCTGCCTTGCTGAGCTCCGGAACGACGCGGGAATCCCGACTGCTTTTTTCATATTCTTTCTGCACGCGGAGACCGGCAAACGGCATTTTTACACGGCGGAACATGGTCCCCGTGTATTGCGAGCAGCAGCGGAGCTCGTAATTGCCGCTTTCACATCTTTTTACCGCTGCACCTTCTCTGAGTACTACGGGATGCGGGCGGTCGCGTCCCGTTTTTTTTGACATTTCTACCGCCATAACAGCCAGTTGGCTGCAACAATTTTTTTTTTTTTTTTAATATATTTTTATTGCAGGAATTAGTAAATCGTTACAAAATCGACCAGCATTATAACACAAGCAATATCAGCGAAATACAACCCTCTGTCCCCGCACCGTAAGTTCCGTACACAGCCTTCCGGCCCACAACCCTGGGGTCGGGTGGCGAAATTCCATGGGGGCTCAGAAGGATGTCAGAGCTGGTCCGGATGATCCACTGTCCGTCATCTGCTTTTCCAAACAAGCCTATAAACCCAAAAGAAAAACCCCCACCCTCAAAATACTACTAACCAAAGTAAATCCCACCCAACCCCGCCATCAGCGCCTGAGAACAACCGCAACAGGATCTGCTATGGGACCCACGGGGAAAGCAACAGGACTAATAGTGCAAATGTTTTAATGGGACTCGGGGCGGGTCGCTTCTTCACCTTCAGAGTCGCTGGGGGCGCAATAATCCCTGAGGGCCTGCACTAACATTTCCCACTCCAACGCTGCCTCCTGTGCCTTCTCATTACGCTGCCTCCAAGCCAGTTGGTATCTCAGTGTGCTCTCCCCCGCCGCCCACTTCAAGAGCTCGCTGTGCCATCGACTTCCTGTCGGACCAACTCGTGCCTTCCAGTTCCTGGTCACCTCCCGCTTAGCAAGAAGGAGCCCTAGGTCGATAAATTTGCTGGAGATTTTATTCTTGGGGGTATGAGGGAACCAGTGTAGGAGTCCCACCGCCGCATCAAATGATAAGGATCTCCCCGTCACCTCCTCCAGGGTCTTCCCCACTTCCACCCAGTAGGATGATAATCCAGGGCAGGCCCATAACATGTGGAGGAGGTCCGCCTCCTGAGCTGGGCACCTAGGGCAATCCGCCGAATTCGTGGCAAAATATCGCTTAATTTTCACTGGGGTCAGATATGCTCTATGGAGAACGTAATAGTGGACCAGCTGAAAACGGGCGTGGCGTGTGCCCTTCCAGGCTCGCCGCACCAACTGGGACCAGGTCGTTTCCGGGATCTCCCTGCCAATGTCCTCCTCCCAGCGGTTTCTCAAAGTAGTGAGAGGAGCCAACCCTTCGTTGATCAATCTACCGTAAAGGCAAGTGACCGCCTTCACCGTGCCCGCAGACATCATCACGTATTGGCACACCGGAGATAAGGCGGGTTCCTCCTGCCCGCTCTTCCAGTGTGCCTGGATCGCTCGAACAATGGCCGAGTGCAACAGAAAGTCACCACGGGGGATCTCGAAGTGGTCGATAAGATCCTGGAAGGGCAAGAGCGCCCCGTCCTCATACACATCCCCAACTAGCTGTAAGCCGGCGTCCTCCCAGGCCGCCAATCGTGACCAATCGCCTCCATGGGGGAGGGCCGTCAGCATCCCCAAAGGTATTTCGGGCGCATACGGTGTTCTCAGATGGCCTCGGGCGTGAGCCCGATTCCAACACAGGCGGACGGTCCGCTCCTCCAACGACAAATCCCGCAGGGCCAATCGTTGTCGCAGCGCTATGAAGGAGAGAACATGCCTGGCCATGCCCGTCCCCCTTCCGTCTTCCGGGCCCCGGAATTCCCGGGCGATCTCCTGGGTGAAGGTCTGGAGCTGCGCCGCCAGATAATACTTTTCAAAGTCTGGCACCGCAAGCCCCCCCTCATCTTTCGGCCTCATCAGGGTCTTGAGGGCCACCCGACGGCGGCCCGAGCCCCAGAGGAATCCGACCACCATAGATCGTAATAGTCGAAACGTGGCCGGTGGGACCCAGATCGGTAGTGTCCGGAAATAATATAAGAACCTGGGAAGCGCCACCATTTTAAGCAGAGCGATCCGTCCCGCCACTGAGAGCGGCAGCGTGGCCCAGAAGTCCATGCAGCCTCGAAGTGCTCGAGTGCTGCGGGCAATGTTCCCATCCAGGAGGTCGGATGGGTCGTGATAAACGAATACCCCCAGGTACTTAAAGCAGTCGGGTTCCCATCTAATCTCCCTACTTAGAGTATGGGCGGGGGCACCCTTACGAACCGGGAAAAGACAGGTCTTGGACCAATTCACCCGGAGGCCCGAAACCTCCCCAAACTCCGTGAGCGCCGTCGCCGCTCCATGTAAAGCGTCGAGCGGGTCCTCTAGGAAGAGCAACAGATCATCAGCATACAGCGAAACGTAGTGCGGGCCCGAAGGCGTCCACAGGCCCATATAGTGGGCTCCCGATCGAAGATGCAGCACGAGTTGTTCCACCGCCAGCGCAAAGAGAAGTGGGGACAACGAACACCCCTGCCTCGTGCCTCGTTCTACCGGATATTGCGAGGAAATCAGTGGTCCCGCCCGGACCCTGGCCGATGCGGAGGCATAGAGAACCACGGTCCATCTGATGAAGCCCTCACCGAGGCCGAATCTCCGCAGCACCGTGCAAAGGTAGTCCCACTCCAGGCTATCAAAAGCCTTCTCTAGGTCCACCGATAAGACAACCGGGGACGGGGCATCCACAAACGGTTCCCCTAGCAAACGGAACAACCTGCGAATGTTCATAGTCGTGTTACGCCTTGGGATAAAACCTGCTTGGTCCTCATGCACCAGGGAGCTCATGTGTCCCAGCAGCCTCGAGGCCAAGATACTGCTCAGTATTTTATAGTCCACCGTCAGCATCGATAAGGGACGGTAAGACCCCGGGTCTGACGAGTCCCTTCCTGGTTTGAGGAGAGGAACCACCAACGCCTCACACATCGAGCTCGGGAGCCGCCCCAGCCTCTTCGCCTCTCTGTAGACCACCAATAACCTAGGGGCTAGGAGGTCAGCATAAGCTGCATAAAACTCCACGGGCAGGCCGTCCAGGCCCGGGGTCTTATTTCTCGCCATCCGTTTAATGGCACCGCGGATCTCCCCCAATTCTATGTCGGACCCCAGGGCTTTCGCCACTTCGCGCTCCACTGTTTGGAGCTCCAGTGGGCGTAGATAATTATCGAGCCGGTCAGGGTCTCGGGCGGAGCGACTGCGGTACAAACTTTCATAATAATGCCGGAAGCAGCTGAGAATCTCCGGTTGAGTGTATACCTCGCTTCCGTCCGCCTTACGCATACTTGTCATCAATGAGGACTGACGCGTAGGGTTGGCCAGCCATGCCAGCAACGCGCTCGATCTGTCCCCCTCCGCGATGGACCGGACCGTGTAGGCCTTGTAGTCAAAACAGCGAAGCCGTTCGACCTCCGCCGCCACCTTCTCCCTCGCCTCCGCCGTGTGTACCTGTAATTCCGGGCGCCCGGGGCGGCGAATTTCCAGCTCGCGGAGTTTCCGGTCCGCTGCATCTAGGTCCGCTAGGATAACTCGCCTCATGCCCACCTTTTTAGAGATGCAGTAACCCCTCACCACTACCTTAAAAGCGTCCCACTCTAACGCTCTTGTACTCGCGGTGCCGCTGTTGGACGCAAAATATTCCGATACCTTATCCCCCAGGTCCGCCCTGAAAACACTGTCCTCAAGAATCTCGGGTCGTAACTTCCAGGTGGGCACCGCCGGCGCCCCGGGGAGCCAGCGAAGGTCCAGCAGGAGGGGGTTATGGTCTGAAATGGTTCTGGACAAGTACTCAGATCGGACCGCTGCCGAAACCAGTTCGGGCGAGCCAAGAAATCCATCCAGTCTGACATGCAACTCATGTAGGCTCGAGAAGTATGAATAATCCCTAGATGTGGGGTGGTGCGCCCTCCAGATATCCGTCAGACCCCAGTGGGTCTGCCAATCCTTACGACCCTTAGCCGTGCGACGAACCGGAGAATCGGGAAGGGGTGGATGTGAGCGGTCAGTGTCTACGTCCACTACTGAGTTGAAATCTCCCCCGAGCAAAAGGGGCCCGGAGAAGAAGTGGGCCAACGAGCCCGATAACCTGGAAAGGAAGGCAGTCTGGTCTATATTAGGAGCGTACACACAGCAAACGTTCAAGTCCCTCCCTCCTAAAGTGCCCGAAATGGCCACGTAACGCCCCTCTGGATCTATCACTGTTTTCGTGATCTGGAAGGGGACCCCAGCTCTAACCCATATTAGCGCCCCCCTGGCATATGCGGAGTACGATGTGTAGAAGACCTGCCCCCTCCATCTACGCTGTAGCGCCGCCCCTTCCGCCTTGTTCAGATGAGTTTCCTGCAGCAGCGCCATTTGCACTCCCCTACGCACTAAATAAGCGTGGACTTTGTGGCGCCTGGACATAGTATGAAGCCCCCTCACGTTCCAAGTAACACATTTCAAGTTAGCAACATCAGCCATTGTCCCATATTGTTCTCGCACAGTCTCCCCATCCGGGTCCCCACAAAAAAAGTACATCATTCATCCCAGCACTGATGGCGGCCATTTTCCCAAACCAAAGCCAAACAACCCAAGAACGAACCAAACCCCCACCCACCCTCCCCAGAACAGGACCCAAACAGCACCATCCAGATCCCATCCAAACCTTGCCCTCCAACAACCCAATAACCCCTACTAATCCTGCGGTCGCCACCGTAGGAAGGCCTTAAGGGCCAGGTGCGGGCCGGGCGGAGGCAGTGGGCCCTCGACGCTCAGGCTACCAGGACTAAAACAAGCCCATAACAGTATCAAAGACCCTCGGGGCAAAAACAGGGGCACCCCACCCTCCCCGCCCTCGTTGTCAGCATCAATTGACGGCAACCGCCTCCCCCCTGCCGGGCCCCCTCCCAAAATGAGGTAGCTCACCCCGTTACCCCTGTCCATCCAGAAGGTCTTCCACCGACTTCGGTGTGATCACCGGTGTATGGGCGCTATCAGTCACTGAGTCCTCGGAGTCCGATGGTGCCCCCTCGTCACCCGGGTCCGCTTCCTCTTCAATGGCACCGTCCCGTGCTCCAGACAACTCAGATAACACCTCCAGCACTCCCCTCCGCTCCGTCGACGTCTCTGCAGTTGAGGGTCCCCCTGAGCGGCCGTGGCGATTCCTAATCCTCCTGGATCGCCGTCTCTGTTCCGGCTCCTCCGCCTGTTGGGATGAGGAGCCGAAGCCATCTTTCCCTGCTCTGTAAAGCTCGAGCCAGGCACAGACATCCTCCGGGGTGTCGAAGAATTGAGTTTTGTCATCGACAATGATGCGGAGCCTAGCAGGATAGAGTAGCGAGTACTGGATGCCCTCGCTCCTGAGCTCGCGCTTGACCGCCAGGAAGGAGAACCGCCTGCGTTGAGTTTCGTAGGTGTAATCCGGGAAGATGTTCACCTGACTGTTCGCCACTTTGAATGGACCATTATGCCTGGCGGCATTGAGGATTAAGTCTCTGTCCCGAAAGTGTAATAACCGCGACACAACTGGTCTCGGGGCACGTCCCTGCTGCGGTGGCCGCGCCGGGACTCTGTGGGCACGCTCCAAGGTGTAGAAGGAGGATAGCCCCTCCGGGGCCACCGTGTCACGGAGCCAGGCCTCCAAGTATGCCACCATGTCGCCATCCTCGATCTTTTCCGGAAGGCCCACCACACGGATGTTGTTCCTCCTGTTGCGGCCTTCCGCATCTTCCGCTCTCTGCTCTAGGGTCGCAATCCGGGATAAGGCATCCTTCATAGTCGCAGCCAAGGTTCGCTGCGCCGGCTCCAAGGTTTTCACCGAGCTCTCCACTTCCTTGACCCGGTCCGAAAGTTTGCCGTGGTCCGCTCTAAGGAGACCAAGGCTCGTCGCCACCTGGGCAATGTCCTGTTGGAGGGCCGATCGCGTGGTCGCTATCGCCTCCAGGACGCGGTCGAACTGCTGTTGCATCGATGCACCACCAGAACTCTTTGGGTCCCCATGTTCCTCTTTGTCCTGGGTCTCCGAGTCTGAGGCGGTTGGGGTAGTCCCCTTGGCTCCTCTAGGTTTCCCCATGTCGCCGGGGGCACTCCGTGATGGTCCAGGAGCAGGCGTCTCCGGGTGTAGATGCCGACCACGACCCTCCCGGCTACTGGACCTCAAGTCGAGTATCGGAGACCTCCTTCTCCAGGGCCTGTGGGAACTTCTCCGCTTCGGCTCGCGCCACCACCACGGCGTCCGAGGGCACCGATAAGGGGGCGGAGACAACCGCCGCCAGGTCGGGCAGGCCCGCACAGCCGCTAAAGTCCCGGGGTGAGGATCACCAACTCCACCGGACGATTTGTGGCGCCAGAGTGTCGCGCCTCCCATGGAAGTGGACTGGCCAGGAAAATGTAGCTAGGTGCGGTGTCGTGAGTGGGGCCACCGCCTGGTTCACCAGACGTCCGCCCACGGGATCCACTATAACGTGGGCATCCGCCCAGTCACCCAACCGAGTGCATTCTCGTTGAAGAAAGTCCGATCTGACCGATATCTAGTGCACAAATCAGCAGGGGACGGCAAAGCCGGGGGCGAAACGCCGCTGGCGACGCTCCTCCAGTTCAATGGATCCGGCTAGGGGGACAATGAAGTCCGGGCGCCATGTTGGGTCGCACTCCGCAACTCCGCAAACTTCGGTTTTACGCCGGAAACCACTCGTCCGAGCCACACCAAGGGCCCTGGCAGGTCGTCGTCGGTCCGTTCAGCAGAATGCGGGGTCCGGGGTGCCCCGCAGCCTCCGATTTACAGGATAATCACGGGCTCAGTCCCGGAGCCGAGCTCTCAGGCGACCATCGCCATCGGCGCCCAAGCCACGCCCCTCCATCCAGTTGGCTGCAACAATGCTCATGTTCTAACAAGGTATGTGCCTAAATATGCGCAGCATGCTCCCTTCGCATTTTCCTGACTTTTGGCGCCAAAGTTCTCCTCAGGACTTCTGATTTTCCTAACAATACTTTTCGGTGGCCATTTTGTGGTGCTCCCTGCGCTGTGCTCCATACCTTCCTTTCATATGCTCTTAATCCTGCGTGTGACATTAAATAAGTCTCCTGGGTCCCATGTTTCATGGACGCTTTGCTGTTTCTTTGATGCCATATTCCTGGATGGTTCTTTTGGCTACGCATGGATTTGATTTTTACTGCTTCTCGACGTATGTCATGTAGGTTTGAGGTATTGCTTCTCCAGTGCTACGTGTTACCTCTTCTATGACCTCTCCTTTCCAGTATTTCTTATACCGCTACATATAGGGTCTCAACACCTTTACCACTGCGGTTTGGCTTCCATTCCTGCGGCCCTCCTAGTTTGCCCCTCTGTTGGCAACATGTCTCAAGACGCAGGCCATGCGAGAGCGTCTGTCACCGGTACCAAACCGAAACGCCCTAAGAATGACCCTCCATCTCCAATTCGCTCCTCACAGAACCCCGTGCTGGATTCTATTCTAGAAGAGGTTCGTGGCTTACAACCTTTCATGGTGGCAACGAATGAGAAGCTCAAGCAGATAGAAGACAGATGGGTCGTCATGGAAAACAAAGTCCTGCAACTAGAACAACGCATCAGTGACGTCCAGGATGTCTCCACGAAGATCCCTATTCTTGAAAAGGAGATACAGCAGTTGAAACTTCACACAGAGGACCTTGAAAATCGTAACAGGAGGAATAACCTCCGTATTTATGGTGTTCCGGAGTCCCTTGGGGAGGGCGACATGGTGTCCTTCATCCGCAAATTCCTCTACGAACTTTTGGAACTCCAACCAGAATCTACCCCTCTAAACATACAGCGTGCTCATCGTCTGGGACGTCCAACGTCTAACCCGGCCAAACCTAGAGGTATCATCCTGCTTTTTCTTGAATTCACCGAATTGATGACTGTTCTTAAAGCTGCAAGATCAAAACGTCGCCTCATTTGGTCGGGCCACACCATCTTCATAGCCCAGGATTTATCGAATGCTACGAATGCGCGTCGCAAGGAGTTCCTCAATCTGCGTCCACGTATGAGGGAATTAAGCATTCAATATGGAATCCTACATCCTTGTCTCTGCAAAATAACCCACAATGGTCGCTCCCGTACCTTTGATGATCCACAGAAGCTTCGAGAGTATCTACAAGCCGTCTCTACTTCCACGATGGACACTAATGACTGAAACTAAATCTTTTCTATTTTTTGCATTCACTTTTCTTATGTCTTGACGACTGTTGTGGCCTTGTCCCGGTCTCTTTCTTGTCATTATTTACTACGACTTTTCTTCTTGTTGATTATATCCTATCTATATTCCCGCGTTTTCCTCGCTCTGTAGGGTAGGCGCCCGCGTTGGCGTCTCCATGCTCCTACTATCTAGGTATTCTCTTTTTTCTCAGATCTGGCGTCTTTGCCTTGATCTGTTCCTTATCTATTTCCTTCTTTTTCTTTCCTTTCTTTTTCTTCTTCTTTTCACAGGCCATTCATGTTTATCCCTTGCTCATTTATGTTCCGTTCTCTTCTTTGTGTCACGTATTTCCTTTCTTATTGCGAACTCCAGTACTCCTCATTGTTCCTCCTCACTTTTCCTAATCACTGTGATGCCTCCTCATCTATTGCTTCTCTATATTTACCCGATATGTACTGCCTTTGTTTATATTTCGTATTTGACTCTCATTTCTAACATGTTTGTCTCCATTGTCTCTCCCTGTAGTTCCTTACCTGCAGTGTATTGGACCCAGTTGTCACCCGCCTCCCTTGCCTTCCATCATGTGTAACTTTGTAACGTGGAATGTTCGTGGTCTCGGCAACCCTGTTAAACGTCAAAAGGTATTGTCCCATTTATCCAAGTTAAATGCTCAGATTGCTTTTCTCCAAGAAACGCACTGTACAGATGTCGAATCATTGAAACTTAAGAGGGCTTGGGTGGGTCAAGTTGTATTTTCCCCTGCTATTGATAAAAAAGGAGGTGTTGCTATATTATTTCGTAAAGGTTTGGATGTTCAAATTCTCTCTACTCAATCGGATGATGAAGGTCGTTGGGTTATGTCAAAAGTGACTATACAAAACAAAACTATGGTGCTCCTCAATATTTATGGTCCTGTCCGACCAGACCCTAAATTTTGGACTGATGTCAAAATCCTCATTTCCTCCATTTACTGCCCTAACATTGTCTTAGCTGGCGACCTCAACCAATGGTTAGACCCCTTTTCAGATAGACTATCTTCCTCTAAATTCCAACCTGACAAGACACATAAATCCTTCCAATCAGCCATTGCCTCACGTCCCCTCTTCGATGTGTGGAAAACATGTAATCCTAATTCACTCGAATATACATTCTACTCTAATGTTCACCGCACCAGGTCCAGAATTGATTATATTCTAGTCAGCAAATCCCTTCTCCCTGCGATTCAGAAATCTGAAATTGGTTCTATTTTTCTTTCGGATCATGCACCTGTTTATGCCACTTTTGACCTGGCCCAAACCTCCTCCTCTTTCAATCGTTGGAAATTTAACACTTTCCTTCTCTCTGATTCTGTATTTATGTCTAAAGTTAAAGGTTTCATATCTGAATACTTCTCCCTCAATTTACCCCAGGACACGTCAGTTTCAAATAACTGGGATGCTTTTAAAGCTGCTTTACGAGGTTTCACAATCTCTTATGTATCCAGGAAAAAGAAACTCAACCGTGCAAAATACACTACCCAACTTTTCAACATTAAGACCCTAGAACACTCTTACTTTTCGTCCAAGAATCCTGACGCTCTCCTCCAACTCATCAAAGCCAAGTCTGAACTCAATCAAATTGCCACTGTTGAAGCTTGCAATACCCTCTTGAAGGTTAAATCCAAATGTCATGGGGGTCAGAATAAAGCGGGGAAAATGCTAGCAAACTATCTCAAAATTAAATCTGAGCGAAAATCAATTGGCTCTATTCTCACTGAAGACACCAATACAGCGGTTTCCTCTGATGAGGATATTGCACAAGTTTTTCATAACTACTATAAACTCCTGTATACTGATGATAGACATCCTGATGATGATGACCTCTCCCGTTTCTTCGAAGACCTTCCTCCTCCCCCATCTCTCCCTGCCGAATTCCATCAACTAGAGTCTGAAATTACCCCACAGGAAATCCTCAAGGCAATTACCTCCCTCAAGAAAGTGAAAGCCCCTGGTCCAGATGGTCTCCCAATTGAATTTTACGCCAACATGCATTCTATTTTTGTCCCCCATCTTTTACAACTTTTTAACTCCTTTATTGCAAATGCTAAAGCATCTGGCTCATTTTTGGACGCCCTAATAGTCATAATCCCCAAACCTGACAAAGACCATTCCCTGTGTAAAAATTATCGCCCCATTTCCCTTAATAATTACGATTGTAAAATTTTTGCCAAAATTTTAGCGGCCCGCCTCGAACCCCTTATTCCTCTACTAATCACAACCGATCAAGTTGGCTTTGTGAAAGGTAGACTTGCAGCTGATAATGCCCGTGTTTTTGCCAATATTATTTCCCACAGTAAACAATTCAAAGCCCCTCTAGCTGCCCTATCCCTTGACGCTGAGAAAGCGTTTGACCGAATTAATTGGAAATTCATGTTTAAAGCTTTACAATGGTTTGGATTTGGTCCCCACTTCATTTCCTTAGTTAAACTACTTTATTCTGCTCCCCGTGCTAGTGTTTTTGTTAATAATCAATTCTCAAAATTTTTCCCCTTATCCAGAGGGACAAGACAAGGTTGTCCTCTTTCCCCTTTACTCTTTATTCTTTGTCTTGAACCGTTCCTCATTAGAATCCGCTCTAACCCCCTAATTCAGGGGTTCAAACAGTCATCGATTGAGACAAAAATTTCAGCATATGCCGATGATGTCCTGGTCTACATGGCTAACCCTGTCTCTTCCCTTCCTCCATTTTTAATAGAAGTCCGCTTATACTCCTCTGTTTCTGGTTATAAACTTAATCTCTCTAAAACGGAGGTCCTACCCCTCAACTCATCCTGTTACCAATATATGTTTGCATCAACTGATTTTGCATGGTGTCCCTCCAAGATCAAATACCTGGGTATTTGGTTCTCCCCTACCTTGCGCGACACACTCAAACTGACCTTTACCTCCCTTACTCAAAAAATTCAATCACTCCTTCAATTATGGTCTCCTCTTTTCCTTTCATGGTGGGGTCGTTTAGACACCATCAAAATGATGATTTCCCCACATATTTTATACACTGTATCCATGCTTCCTGTGAAAATCCCTAAATTGTATTTCAATCGGCTGAACTCCATTTGCTCCAAATTTCTGTGGAATAATAAAAGACCTCGTATTGCCTTACATAAACTTATACGCCCAAAATCTGAAGGTGGGGTTCGCTTTCCTGATTTCCAATCGTATCATTCTGCCTTTTTAATAAAACAAGCCTTCTCATTGGCATTCGATTTCAATGATACCCCTCTACCCAGATGGATTGCTGTCGAAAGGTCCCTGTTAAAGGACTTTACTTTCCAACAATCCCTTTTCATGTCAAAGTGTTCATTCTTGGCTACACACCCTGTACTGAAATACTCACATACTCTACTGCATAATGTATTCTCGAAAGACTCGTCCCCCCTACAAACTTTTCTTTCTTCTAGCATATGGTATAACAAATATCTCAAGTACAAGGGTAAATCTTTCTATTTCAAGTACTGGAAAGAAAAGGATGTTATGTTTGTGTACCAATTTTTTTCTGATTCATCCATTATTCCATTTGATGTAATGCAAACTATGTTTGATTTACCTGCACATTTTGGCAAAGAATTTGATATTATTACTTCTGCCATTTTATCACATCTATCTACCCTTCCTACGTTTGATTTCCTTCCTTCCCTTACTCCTTCCACTCCTTTATATCCTATGTTTACTCAACAAATCCCCAAAGCTGCTCTGATTTATAAACTGTTATTGGATAATGTTGGCCTTAGGCCTAAAACCGTTACTGAAAATGTTTGGGAAACGGAGTTATCTTTCTCGTTATCTGTTGATGTTTGGGATCGCTTATGGTCTAAACTGTTTAAGACTTCGATTTCAGCCCGTATTACTCAGTCACTTTTTTTTCTTTACCATAGAGCTCTTATTACCCCCGTAAGCATAACACAATTCTCCCCTTCTTCCTCCCCCCTTTGTTGGTCCTGTTCCTCCCACCCAGGCACACTCAAACACCTCTTGTTTGATTGCCCACCAGTTCTTATTTTTTGGAACTCAGTTTGGAAATATTGCATGCGTATTTTTCATTTCTCTGAACCATTTTCATCGTTGCATATTTTTTTAGGTTCCCTATCTGATGTTTTGGACTTACATTCGCATAACGCTAAATTGTTTGATCTTCTCATTGCAACTGCTTTCAAAGTAATTTTGTCTTGCTGGAAGGATAACTCTAAATTGTCTGTGCATACATGGTGGAATTTTGTATGTGATGAGCATAGAATTGCACTTGCCTCTTCTTCTTCTGTCACCTTAAAAATTAAATCTGATCTTACCTGGCTACCTTTCTCTACCTTCTTATCCTCTTATCCCCCTCCCTAACCTTTCCTTCCTTTTTCTCTCTCTCCCTCTTTTTCTCTTTTCTTTTCTTTTCTATCTCTCTCTCTACTATTTTCTTCCATTTCATATTTTTTCTGAACCTTTTTTCATCTCCACTTATCTTTCATGATTATCTCATATTGGTTCTGTTCTATGTCATGCTGTTATATTATGCTGTACTATTTTTCTTAACCAAAATAAAAACCTTATTAAACTGAAAAAAAAGTATAATAAAGCAAAAAAAATAACTCTCCGAATCTTTTGCTTTAATTATTTCAATTGAAAGACAAAGCAGAATTTTAAACCAAATTATTAATTTAAAAATAAATTGCAACCAATGTAACCAATCATAAGATCACTTATTCGCAAATAATCCCAACAATTGAATCTCCAACAAAGACATTTTTCTTTCAAAAAAGCACAAATAAAACATTGGAAATATCACTATTAACATTCGTATAATATTTTATCAACAATTACATGCAACTAACTTTCTCAAACTCCATATTTCCAAATATTTCACTCGAAAATGCATTTTAATACACTGCATACATAAATATATTTATTGTATATTAAATACAATATAAAACACTTTTTCATCATTTAATCGAACTAATTAATTCTTTAATCTAATTACCGATCTTCCCCACGCCCTCCGACCCAACATAGGCATATTCTAATAATACGAGTAGCGACATGTTGTTTTAATAACATTTTTTTTAATTCGAGCAACCTCTACTTAACTTATCCTTACAATAAATGGTAATATTTTTTTGATTTACATTATTATTTAATATTTAATTGGTTTTCCTACCTGATCGTAGATCAGCGTCCTGCTGCTTCCTGCTGCTTCCTGCTCCGGTACTCCACAAAATGGCCGATGACGCTCGCGTATACGTAATGACGTCAGGATATGCTGCAACAATAAACAAAGGACTACTGTACATTTATGTTTAATACTTTTTTTGCATTAAAGTTATTTTTTATATATTATTACATGTATATGAAAAATGTACAAAAATATACATTAAATTTAAAAAAAACAGAAGTTTATTTTAATATATTTCTTGAATAATAAAATATAATTTTTACTTAATAAAACACTGTCTCTTTGTATTCATTTAAATAATGCATTGTATATTATCATTACTAATTTCATATAAAAATTGTACTTTCTTGTCTTACCTGTATTCTTCTTTCTTTTCCGTTATTTTCCATGTCTTTCCTTTTCTTTACTTTGCTTTAATTCCGGACCGCTATACATATCTCAAGGTATCATGAAAATAAATGAAGGACAAATGTATCCATTGAAAACAATGTTAAACCGTGGGAACTATAACATTATAATGAGTTTTTCCCAAATATAATCATTTAATTTTCTTTTTTAATTATAAACTTAATTAATATTAAAGTCTTTCTTTCATACCCATTATTTTTTACTTAAATTAAAACTAATATCTTTTTAAATAAATAATATTATTAATATAAAAGTCTATAATACCAAAATTAATAATTAAATTAAATATACATAAATTATATACAATATACATACATACATAAATTTAATAAACATACATTAAATGTATTATTAATACATACAATATATTAAATAAATAAAATTCACATTTTTAAAAAAATTATATAATACACAAATTAATACTCAAATTAATTTTTATTAGCTTAATTAAATAAAACTCCACTGAATAAAAACAAATCTATCATTCACTAAATATTCTATATTTAAATGAATACTATAATACCCAAATTAAAACTCAATATAATTATAAATACAATAAAATTATTAATTAATCTTATTTTAATTAATTCTTTAATACCCAAATTAAAACACATATTTATTATTAAAATAATATTTCATATTTCACAAAACTATAATAAAACTCAATTAACATTTATCATATTAATTAATAATAACAATAAATTTAAATTATAAATACATTAACATTATTATTTTATTTTTACATATTTTAATTAATTTATTAATTAATTAATTCTTTAATACCCAAATTAATACTCATAATACTTATAAAAACCATATATTTTAGAAATATTTTTTACCTATTTCAATTAGTTCTATAATACCCAAATTAATAATCAAATTAATTAATAATATTAAAATTTTATATTTCAAATAACTATATTTATACTCAATTTACATTTACCATATAAATAATAATAACAAAAATAATTATTAATAATAAATATAAATAAGAATATATAATAATATAATTGTAAATATAAAAAATAACTATAAATACTCTAATTAATTTTTTTAAAAAAATTAAATACTACATAAAAACATTAAAATCTATATTACTTTAATACATTAATATATAAATAACTGTATTATTTACTAATAAATAATTGATAAGAATAAATAGAAATATATATTACTAAACCAGATAGACACTATTAATTACTAAAAACACAATTATTTTTAAATATTAATTTAATTATATTTTAAAATAATAATAAATAAAATAATAATAATAATAAATAGATATATATATATGCGTTGTAAAAGTACCTGCGTTGTAACAGTACCTGCGTTGTAACAGTATAAGTTGTAAATGTATGCGTTGTAATAGTACCTGCGTTGTAAAAGATGCGTTGTAACAGTACTGCGTTGTAAAAAATGCGTTGTAACAGGTGTATACCCCACAGTACATGTCTTACCTTTTACTTGCATAGCATGATGCCCCTAGGACTACCTAGGGCCTACCTTAGGAGTTACTGATATGTAATAAAATTGGAGTTTAAGGCTTGGCAAGTAGTTTTAAATGCCAAGTCGAAGTGGCAGTACACTGCAGCACAGGCACTGCAGTAGCAGGCTTGAGACAGGTATGAAATGCTATTTCTTTGGGCGGCACAATCAGTCCCTGGGTATATGGTATACCACTTTACAAGGGGCTTTCAAGTAAATTAAATCTGTCAGTCAGGTATACTCCAATTATACACATGATTAGGGAAGAAGCACGTGAACTTCAGCACTGATTAGTAGCGATAAAGTGATAAGAGTCCTAAGGCCAACAAAAAGATACAGCAAAATGCGGAGGTGAAAAGCAATAAGGTGGGGTTGAGACCACCTTAAGAATGCAAGGTCTAACAAAAACGAACTAAGGATAACATGAGTAAAACATCAGGTTTCTCTACAGCATTTGGTGAGACAAGTGGGCCTTCTTTTATCTTCTATAAATGCAATATTTCCCGGACCCCTTTATTATATAGCTCTTCAAGGAAAAAATATAAAGCACTTACAAAGGAGCCTCAAATACTCAAAGATGGTAGATTTCTGTAATATGGGCCATATACTAAAAGCAGCACGAAAACAGAGTGCAATAGGGTTCAAAAAACTTGAGTGACCCATGAGAGGGTATGGTATTTGGTATTTGGCTATGGTATTTCAAACTAGAGATATACGCATGCAATTTTTGTTTTTAGGAGAGAATGTGCCTGCTGAAAAAAACATTATTTTCAAAAAGTGCATTGCAGAATATCAGGAATTTGCTGTGGGACACCTTGAAAACTTGCATACAGATTATGTGAACACGCCTTACAGTCAGTTGTTGTGGCCGAGTGGTTAAGGCGATGGACTAGAAATCCATTGGGGTCTCCCCGCGCAGGTTCGAATCCTGCCGACAACGAGAATCTTTTTAACATCGGCTACAATTTCAGAAGTTAACCTTTAGTATTTCTTCCATGTCAGTTTTATAAATAGGTGGCTTATTTTGGTGTCACTATTGCCATATCACATATTTATTATCGCTCCCCCTTTCATATCTTTGCTATAACTCTCGTCCTTCATTAGCGCTGGTGCAAACGCTTCAAATTATTATACCCTGGCTCTCTCGGTCATACCTGTGCATTCACTTGAAACTTACTTTACCAATAAAAGAAGCAAATAGAGAAATAAAATAAAAGTGCTAGCTGGATTAGGCAAACACACTTCATAAAACTGCATTTTCTTTTCTATTCTCCCCCGTGTTACAAGCTTAACTGCTCCCTGTGTAATTTCTCTTAACCTGCTGTTCCTGGAAGAGAATTTCATCTACAAGCTCTTTCTGTGTTTTTTCCTAGTCTTTTCTTTCCCTTTTCTTAGATTTGTAACTGTTCCTTTACGTGCTCTATTTAGGCGCCATTAATCTCATTTGAGCTCCTTGTACCTGCTGCTGTTTTCTCCACACCTCATACTGTCTTTTCCCTCTTTCTCTCTTTCTCTGTGGTTGGTGGCTACTTTCCAAAGCGTCTGATGCCCCAATGTTCCTTCGTCTTGTTGTCAGACGTGAATTTGAAAAGCAACAAAATTAACAAGCCTTTACCACTCACACATGGCAGAAGTTTATACTTTAATTCAATGAGCTAAGAAAAGTGTGTTGTGGGGCCCCTACGAGCCATGGTGCTTGCTTCATCATAATTAGGCATGCAGTCATTAGCCACAGCTCTGATTATGGGTCACTGAGGTCAGTTTCAATAATTCCTCAAAAACCTAACCATGCAGTCCCCCCTAACTGTGTAGTTATCTTGCTTTACTGCTGTTTGTGTGATTAGCTGGGAGGAGCTCACGGCAGCATCCTCCCAATAAAAGTGTAGATGGACCGTTCCTTAACTCTTTCTTGCTTCAAATACAGATGGCTTGAGGAGGTACAGGGGAGATGCAGGTCTAATAAACAGAATAGAATATCTGCGCCAGGTGTGTTTCTCTGCATTGGTGTCCCATCACAGGCCCACCAGTGTATGTGTGATCTTTGGCTCCTGCCAGTTCACAAGCAGGCGGCCAGGAAACGGTTTCAGCCTATCAACCACTGAGGAGATAAAGCCTTTGTATAAGGAATGAAGAAGCAATGAACACATTCAGCCTATCACAGGAGTAGCCCTGAGTGTTCCGAATTATAATTTCTTCATGTCACTGTACGTTATTGAGCCCAAGTAGCTCGCCGTGATCGTATAGTGGTTAGTACTCTGCGTTGTGGCCGCAGCAACCTCGGTTCGAATCCGAGTCACGGATTTGTGGTTGGCAATGTCACGGCAGTTGGGGTTTTCCTTTACTGAATTCCCAAATGTACCAGTTGTTTTTGTAAAATGTCTATTAAAAACAGATCCTTTTCAATATTTAAACGATCTAACGACAAATTATTTAAACACACATGATTATAAGATGTAGGTATACTGTACTTACTGACATAAATTATCGTTCTTGAACATATTTGCGGTAAGGGGAGCGGAGCTCTCCCCCAGGCCAATCAGAATGCAGATGAATTCAGTTGCAGTTGAGTGACCTTGTTGTGGCTGTCTACAGGGAATGCACATATGTAGCTGTCTCGCAGCCCAATCCAGACGTCAATTGAAGACAGGTTTTCATGCAAATAGAGCAGTAAGTGCAGAGAAATGCTCACTCTCCAAAAATGGCATTTATACAATAGTAAGATTAAATCCAACCTCACCAGTAGATAGGATTTATCAATAAATAAATAAAGCTTCTCCTCTCTGATATGGAATTACCCCCCAAAAAGTTTAAGGGAATACCCAATGCTAACCTATGAGAGGGGCAGACCTCACAGTAGTGAAAAATGAAATAGACTGTTTGATACTACTAGGACATAACAACTACCACAGTACATGTCTTACCTTTTACTTACATAGCATGATGCCCCTAGGACTACCTAGGGCCTACCTTAGGGGTTACTGATATGTAATAAAATTGGAGCTAAGGCTTGGCAAGTAGTTTTAAATGCCAAGTCGAAGTGGCAGTACACTGCAGCACAGGCACTGCAGTAGCAGGCTTGAGACAGGTTTGAAATGCTATTTCTTTGGGCAGCACAATCAGTCCCTGGGTATATGGTATACTACTTTACAAGGGGCTTTCAAGTAAATTAAATCTGTCAGTCAGGTATACTCCAATTATACACATGATTAGGGAAGAAGCACGTGCACTTCAGCACTGATTAGTAGCGATAAAGTGATCAGAGTCCTAAGGCCAACAAAAAGATACAGCAAAATGCGGAGGTGAAAAGTAATAAGGTGGGGTTGGGACCACCTTACGAATGCAAGGTCTAACAAAAACGAACTAAGGATAACATGAGTAAAACATCAGGTTTCTCTACAGCATTTGGTGAGACAAGTGGGCCTTCTTTTATCTTCCATTTATGCAATCTTTCCCGGACCCCTTTATTATATAGCTCTTCAAGGAAAAAATATAAAGCACTTACAAAGGAGCCTCAAATACTCAAAGATGGTAGACTTCTGTAATATGGGCCATATACTAAAAGCAGCACGAAAACAGAGTGCAATAGGGTCCAAAAAACCTTGAGTGACCCATGAGAGTATGCATGCAAGCCTATGGTATTCCAAACTAGAGATATGAATGTAAATGTATTTATATAGCGCAAATCGCCCACATCGCAGGCATCTATGCGCTTGCTTAGGGAACCCGTCCTGGTATTCCCCTGTGAGATACCCCGGCAGGGTATCCACAAGGTGAAAGCCAGACATCCTGCCGCGAGGGGCCGCTGTGGAGATTAAGCAAGCTATTGCCCAGAGTCGCAGAGTGTGAACCCGTAAGTCGAGTAGGCACCGGAGTGAGAAATATCACGTCCGTGGAATTATTGAGCCCGACCCCCGTCGGGGCAGGGAATTGAACCCTGGTCCAGGGCCGATTTCAGCTTCCGGGTCTGCTGCCTCCAACCCCTGAGCCACACTTCTATACGCATGCAATTTTTGTTTTTAGGAGAGAATGTGCCTGCTGAAAAAAACATTATTTTTAAAAAGTGCGTTGCAGAATATCAGGAATTTGGTGTGGGACACCCCTGAAAACTTGCATACAGATTATGTGCACACGCCTTACAGTCAGTTGTTGTGGCCGAGTGGTTAAGGCGATGGACTAGAAATCCATTGGGGTCTCCCCGCGCAGGTTTGAATCCTGCCGACAAAGAGAATCTTTTTAACATCGGCTACAATTTCAGAAGTTAACCTTTAGTATTTCTTCCATGTCAGTTTTATAAATAGGTGGCTTATTTTGGTGTCACTATTGCCATATCACATATTTATTATCGCTCCCCCTTTCATATCTTTGCTATAACTCTCGTCCTTCAATAGCGCTGGTGCAAACGCTTCAAATTATTATACCCTGGCTCTCTCGGTCATACCTGTGCATGCACTTAAAACTTACTTTACCAATAAAAGAAGCAAATAGAGAAATAAAATAAAAGTGCTAGCTGGATTAGGCAAACACACTTCATAAAACTGCATTTTCTTTTCTATTCTCCCCAGTGTTACAAGCTTAACTGCTCCCTGTGTAATTTCTCTTAACCTGCTGTTCCTGGAAGAGAATTTCAACTACAAGCTCTTTCTGTGTTTTTTCCTAGTCTTTTCTTTCTCTTTTCTTAGATTTGTAACTGTTCCTTTACGTGCTCTATTTAGGCACCATTAATCTCATTTGAGACCTTGTACCTGCTGCTGTTTTCTCCACACCTCATACTGTCTTTTCCCTCTTTCTCTCTTTCTCTGCGGTTGGTGGCTACTTTCCAAAGCGTCTGATGCCCCAATGTTCCTTCGTCTTGTTGTCAGACGTGAATTTGAAAAGCAACAAAATTAACAAGCCTTTACCACTCACACATGGCAGAAGTTTATACTTTAATTCAATGAGCTAAGAAAAGTGTGTTGTGGGGCCCCTTCGAGCCATGGTGCTTGCTTCATCATAATTAGGCATGCAGTCATTAGCCACAGCTCTGATTATGGGTCACTGAGGTCAGTTTCAATAATTCCTCAAGAACCTAACCATGCAGTCCCCCCTAACTGTGTAGTTATCTTGCTTTACTGCTGTTTGTGTGATTAGCTGGGAGGAGCTCATGGCAGCATCCTCCCAATAAAAGTGTAGATGGACCGTTCCTTAACTCTTTCTTGCTTTACATACAGATGGCTTGAGGAGGTACAGGGGAGATGTAGGTCTAATAAACAGAATAGAATATCTGCGCCAGGTGTGTTTCTCTGCATTGGTGTCCCATCACAGGCCCACCAGTGTATGTGTGATCTTTGACTCCTGCCAGTTCACAAGCAGGCGGCCAGGAAACGGTTTCAGCCTATCAACCACTGAGGAGATAAAGCCTTTGTATAAGGAATGAGGAAGCAATGAACACATTTAGCCTATCACAGGAGTAGCCCTGAGTGTTCCGAATTATAATTTCTTCATGTCACTGTACGTTATTGAGCCCAAGTAGCTCGCCGTGATCGTATAGTGGTTAGTACTCTGCGTTGTGGCCGCAGCAGCCTCGGTTCGAAGCCGAGTCACGGCATTGTGGTTGGCAATGTCACGGCAGTTGGGTTTTTCCTTTACAGAATTCCCAAATGTACCAGTTGTTTTTGTAAAATGTCTATTAAAAACAGATCCTTTTCAATATTTAAAGGATCTAACAACAAATTATTTAAACACACATGATTATAAGATGTAGGTATACTGTACTTACTGACATAAATTATCATTCTTGAACATATTTGCGGTAAGGGGAGCGGAGCTCTCCCCCAGGCCAATCAGAATGCAGATGAATGCAGTTGCAGTTGAGTGACCTGTGTTGTGGCTGTCTACAGGGAATGCACATATGTAGCTGTCTCGCAGCCCAATCCAGACGTCAATTGAAAACAGGTTTTCATGCAAATAGAGCAGTAAGTGCAGAGAAATGCTCACTCTCTAAAAATGGCATTTATACAATAGTAAGATTAAATCCAACCTCACCAGTAGATAGGATTTATCAATAAATAAATAAATCTTCTCCCCTCTGATATGGAGTTACCCCCCAAAAAGTATAAGGGAATACCCAATGCTAACCTATGAGAGGGGCAGACCTCACAGTAGTGAAAAATGTAATAGACTGTTTGATATTACTAGGACATACAAACTACCACAGTACATGTCTTACCTTTTACTTACATAGCATGATGCCCCTAGGACTACTTAGGGCCTACCTTAGGGGTTACTGATATGTAATAAAATTGGAGTTTAAGGCTTGGCAAGTAGTTTTAAATGCCAAGTCGAAGTGGCAGTACACTGCAGCACAGGCACTGCAGTAGCAGGATTGAGACAGGTTTGAAATGCTATTTCTTTGGGCGGCACAATCAGTCCCTGGGTATATAGTATACCACTTTACAAGGGGCTTTCAAGTAAATTAAATCTGTCAGTCAGGTATACTCCAATTATACACATGATTAGGGAAGAAGCACGTGCACTTCAGCACTGATTAGTAGCGATAAAGTGATCAGAGTCCTAAGGCCAACAAAAAGATACAGCAAAATGCGGAGGTGAAAAGCAATAAGGTGGGATTGGGACCACCTTAAGAATGCAAGGTCTAACAAAAACAAACTAAGGATAACATGAGTAAAACATCAGGTTTCTCTACAGCATTTGGTGAGACAAGTGGGCCTTCTTTTATCTTCCATAAATGCAATCTTTCCTGGACCCCTTTATTATATAGCTCGTCAAGGAAAAAATATAAAGCACTTACAAAGGAGCCTCAAATATTCAAAGATGGTAGACTTCTGTAATATGGGCCATATACTAAAAGCAGCACGAAAACAGAGTGCAATAGGGTCCAAAAAACTTGAGTGACCCATGAGAGTATGCATGCAAGCCTATGGTATTCCAAACTAGAGATATACGTATGCAATTTTTGTTTTTAGGAGAGAATGTGCATGCTGAAAAAAACATTATTTTTAAAAAGTGCATTGCAGAATATCAGGAATTTGCTGTGGGACACCTTGAAATTTGCATACAGATTATGTGCACACACCTTACAGTCAGTTGTTGTGGCCGAGTGGTTAAGGCGGTGGACTAGAAATCTATTGGGGTCTCCCCGCGCAGGTTTGAATCCTGCTGACAACGACAATCTTTTTAACATCGGCTACAATTTCAGAAGTTAACCTTTAGTATTTCTTCCATGTCAGTTTTATAAATAGGTGGCTTATTTTGGTGTCACTATTGCCATATCACATATTTATTATTGCTCCCCCTTTCATATCTTTGCTATAACTCTCGTCCTTCATTAGCGCTGGTGCAAACGCTTCAAATTATTATACCCTGGCTCTCTCGGTCATACCTGTGCATGCACTTGAAACTTACTTTACCAATAAAAGAAGCAAATAGAGAAATAAAATAAAAGTGCTAGCTGGATTAGGCAAACACACTTCATAAAACTGCATTTTCTTTTCTATTCTCCCCCGTGTTACAAGCTTAACTGCTCCCTGTGTAATTTCTCTTAACCTGCTGTTCCTGGAAGAGAATTTCATCTACAAGCTCTTTCTGTGTTTTTTCCTAGTCTTTTCTTTCCCTTTTCTTATATTTGTAACTGTTCCTTTACGTGCTCTATTTAGGCGCCATTAATCTCATTTGAGCTCCTTGTACCTGCTGCTGTTTTCTCCACACCTCATACTGTCTTTTCCCTCTTTCTCTCTTTCTCTGCGGTTGGTGGCTACTTTCCAAAGCTTCTGATGCCCCAATGTTTCTTCGTCTTGTTGTCAGACGTGAATTTGAAAAGCAACAAAATTAACAAGCCTTTACCACTCACACATGGCAGAAGTTTATTCTTTAATTCAATGAGCTAAGAAAAGTGTGTTGTTGGGCCCCTACGAGCCATGGTGCTTGCTTCATCATAATTAGGCATGCAGTCATTAGCCACAGCTCTGATTATGAGTCACTGAGGTCAGTTTCAATAATTCCTCAAAAACCTAGCCATGCAGTCCCCCCTAACTGTGTAGTTATCTTGCTTTACTGTTGTTTGTGTGATTAGCTGGGAGGAGCTCACGGCAGCATCCTCCCAATAAAAGTGTAGATGGACCGTTCCTTAACTCTTTCTTGCTTCAAATACAGATGGCTTGAGGAGGTACAGGGTAGATGCAGGTCTAATAAACAGAATAGAATATCTGCGCCAGGTGTGTTTCTCTGCATTGGTGTCCCATCACAGGCCCACCAGTGTATGTGTGATCTTTGACTCCTGCCAGTTCACAAGCAGGCGGCCAGGAAACGGTTTCAGCCTATCAACCACTGAGGAGAAAAAGCGTTTATATAAGGAATGAGGAATCAATGAACACATTCAGCCTATCACAGGAGTAGCCCTGAGTGTTCCGAATTATAATTTCTTCATGTCACTGGACGTTATTGAGCCCAAGTAGCTCGCCGTGATCGTATAGTGGTTAGTACTCTGCGTTGTGGCCGCAGCAACCTCGGTTCGAATCCGAGTCATGGCATTGTGGTTGGCAATGTCATGGCAGTTGGGGTTTTCCTTTACTGAATTCCCAAATGTACCAGTTGTTTTTGTAAAATGTCTATTAAAAACAGATCCTTTTCAATATTTAAATGATCTAACGACAAATTATTTAAACACACATGATTATAAGATGTAGGTATACTGTACTTACTGACATAAATTATCGTTCTTGAACATATTTGTGGTAAGGGGAGCGGAGCTCTCCCCCAGGCCAATCAGAATGCAGATGAATGCAGTTGCAGTTGAGTGACCTTGTTGTGGCTGTCTACAGGGAATGCATATATGTAGCTGTCTCGCAGCCCAATCCAGACGTCAATTGAAGACAGGTTTTCATGCAAATAGAGCAGTAAGTGCAGAGAAATGCTCACTCTCCAAAAATGGCATTTATACAATAGTAAGATTAAATCCAACCTCACCAGTAGATAGGATTTATCAATAAATAAATAAAGCTTCTCCTCTCTGACATGGAATTACCCCCCAAAAAGTATAAGGGAATACCCAATGCTAACCTATGAGAGGGGCAGACCTCACAGTAGTGAAAAATGTAATAGACTGTTTGATACTACTAGGACATACAAACTACCACAGTACATGTCTTACCTTTTACTTACATAGCATGATGCCCCTAGGACTACCTAGGGCCTACCTTAGGGGTTACTGATATGTAATAAAATTGGAGTTTAAGGCTTGGCAAGTAGTTTTAAATGCCAAGTCGAAGTGGCAGTACCCTGCAGCACAGGCACTGCAGTAGCAGGCTTGAGACAAGTTTGAAATGCTATTTCTTTGGGCGGCACAATCAGTCCCTGGGTATATGGTATACCACTTTACAAGGGGCTTTCAAGTAAATTAAATCTGTCAGTCAGGTATACTCCAATTATACACATGATTAGGGAAGAAGCACGTGCACTTCAGCACTGATTAGTAGCGATAAAGTGATCAGAGTCCTAAGGCCAACAAAAAGATACAGCAAAATGCGGAGGTGAAAAGCAATAAGGTGGGTTTGGGACCACCTTAAGAATGCAAGGTCTAACAAAAACGAACTAAGGATAACATGAGTAAAACATCAGGTTTCTCTACAGCATTTGGTGAGACAAGTGGGCCTTCTTTTATCTTCCATAAATGCAATCTTTCCCGGACCCCTTTATTATATAGCTCTTCAAGGAAAAAATATAAAGCACTTACAAAGGAGCCTCAAATACTCAAAGATGGTAGACCTCTGTAATATGGGCCATATACTAAAAGCAGCACGAAAACAGAGTGCAATAGGGTTAAAAAAAACTTGAGTGACCCATGAGAGTATGCATGCAAGCCTATGGTATTTCAAACTAGAGATATACGCATGCAATTTTTGTTTTTAGGAGAGAATGTGCCTGCTGAAAAAAACATTATTTTTAAAAAGTGCATTGCAGAATATCAGGAATTTGCTGTGGGACACCTTGAAAACTTGCATACAGATTATGTGCACACACCTCACAGTCAGTTGTTGTGGCCGAGTGGTTAAGGCGCTGGACTAGAAATCCATTGGCGTCTCCCCGCGCAGGTTCGAATCCTGCCGACAACGAGAATCTTTTTAACATCGGCTACAATTTCAGAAGTTAACCTTTAGTATTTCTTCCATGTCAGTTTCATAAATAGGTGGCTTATTTTGGTGTCACTATTGCCATATCACATAGTTATTATCGCTCCCCCTTTCATATCTTTGCTATAACTCTCGTCCTTCATTAGCGCTGGTGCAAACGCTTCAAATTATTATACCCTGGCTCTCTCGGTCATACCTGTGCATGCACTTGAAACTTACTTTACCAATAAAAGAAGCATATAGAGAAATAAAATAAAAGTGCTAGCTGGATTAGGCAAACACACTTCATAAAACTGCATTTTCTTTTCTATTCTTCCCCGTGTTACAAGCTTTAACTGCTCCCTGTGTAATTTCTCTTAACCTGCTGTTCCTGGAAGAGAATTTCATCTACAAGCTCTTTCTGTGTTTTTTCCTAGTCTTTTCTTTCCCTTTTCTTAGATTTGTAACTGTTCCTTTACGTGCTCTATTTAGGCGCCATTAATCTCATTTGAGCTCCTTGTACCTGCTGCTGTTTTCTCCACACCTCATACTGTCTTTTCCCTCTTTCTCTCTTTCTCTGCGGTTGGTGGCTACTTTCCAAAGCGTCTGATGCCCCAATGTTCCTTCGTCTTGTTGTCAGACGTGAATTTGAAAAGCAACAAAATTAACAAGCCTTTACCACTCACACATGGCAGAAGTTTATACTTTAATTCAATGAGCTAAGAAAAGTGTGTTGTGGGGCCCCTACGAGCCATGGTGCTTGCTTCATCATAATTAGGCATGCAGTCATTAGCCACAGCTCTGATTATGGGTCACTGAGGTCAGTTTCAATAATTCCTCAAAAACCTAACCATGCAGTCCCCCCTAACTATGTAGTTATCTTGCTTTACTGCTATTTGTGTGATTAGCTGGGAGGAGCTCACGGCAGCATCCTCCCAATAAAAGTGTAGATGGACCGTTCCTTAACTCTTTCTTGCTTCACGTACAGATGGCTTGAGGAGGTACAGGGGAGATGCAGGTCTAATAAACAGAATAGAATATCTGCGCCAGGTGTGTTTCTCTGCATTGGTGTCCCATCACAGGCCCACCAGTGTATGTGTGATCTTTGACTCCTGCCAGTTCACAAGCAGGCGGCCAGGAAACGGTTTCAGCCTATCAACCACTGAGGAGATAAAGCCTTTGTATAAGGAATGAGGAAGCAATGAACACATTCAGCCTATCACAGGAGTAGCCCTGAGTGTTCCGAAATATAATTTCTTCATGTCACTGTACGTTATTGAGCCCAAGTAGCTCGCCGTGATCGTATAGTGGTTAGTACTCTGCGTTGTGGCCGCAGCATCCTCGGTTCGAATCAGAGTCACTGCATTGTGGTTGGCAATGTCACGGCAGTTGGGTTTTTCCTTTACAGAATTCCCAAATGTACCAGTTGTTTTTGTAAAATGTCTATTAAAAACAGATCCTTTTCGTAGACGCGCGAGCGCGTCGACAAGATGGCCGCCGCCACCGGAGCTCCGTAATCTCATCAGCCTAATATGCTGATTTACGACGATTTTGCCTCAAGGTTTGCTCTCTAAGCGCAGAGCTAGCATTCTTTACCGGCACCCTACTTTTCCAGTTAATTTGGGGCATTTTAATCGTGTGGGGACCCCTCTGCCTGCTTCCTGGTTCCTCTCCCCTGCCTCTGCTCCGAGTCAGCCGATTACCTCAGCTCAGGGGGCGGTGCACTTCTCAAGAAAGGGCCTGGCTTGGGCCTAGCCACTCCCACGGCTCACATTAACTCCTGCACTGCCTTTTGTTCAAGTGCTTTTGGAGCTTTTAATACCCTTTTCCCTCATATTTATTAAATTTTTGAGGAGAATTTGGTATTTTACATTTTCTGACGCAAAAAGTGTTTTACCTCTTCAAGATGGATAATAAAAATTCTAATGTCAACAAAAGGAAGCAGCAGGTGTCTCCTCCCCCAAAAAAGTCTACGGTTGTTGAAACATCTGAACCTTCACTTACTCTGATACTGGAGGAAATTAAAGCGCTCCGCATGAACACTGATACTATTGCAAACAAAGTGAAAAATGTTCGCAAAGATATGGCGTCCATGTCCATGAAAGTTTCCGATAACACTGTTAAAGTTCAGGACAATAAAACCAAACTCGACGCTTTTACACCTTTGATGGCTCAGATAGTACCAATGCATAACCAATTATTGGAATTGGAGAACCGCAATAGACAATATAACCTCCGCATTTTTAATCTGCCTGAGGAAATTGAGGGCTCTGACTGTCGCTTATACTTGGAATCTTTGCTGCCTGGTCTTCTAAATCTCAAATTCCCGGAAAAATTTGAAGTGGATAAAGCGCATAGAATTCCCTCACACAGGAATCCACGCCATACTAAACCCAGGCAGGTGATTTTCAAAGTCTTGCGTCACCATCACTTGGTCCTCATAAGGAAAGCAGCCAGAGACATTCCTTCGCTTCTGGTAAATGGTTCCAAAATATTTATCCATCAAGACTTTGCTAAAGAAATGGTCGCTATTCGCAAGGAATTTTCCTCTCTACATCCACAATTGAAAAGCCTTGGTTTTAAGTATGGTCTATTTATCCGTCTACAATGCGAGTTTGGAAAGACAACTTTTCAAAATCTTTTCACCGTCCTGAAGACTTAAGACTTTTTCTGGACCAACAAGCTTCGTCGTTGTCATCAATGGATACTCAAGCTCCTATTACCTGAACACATTTAATTTGAGCATTCCTGGCGATTCCTTTTTCTTCATGGGCTCCAACGGTTTTTGGCCATGCTTGTGGAACGGGTGTGCGTCTCTGTGTCCTTATTTATGTACCCTGTTTGTTGCTTTTTCTTCCTTTTCTGTTTCTTCCTTTTGTGTCCTTCCCTACCTTCTCTGACTTTCTCCATAGAGTTACTTTTCTTCCATGGCTGTGTTCTCTCTTCTCTTCTTTCCACTCCTCTTTTCATCCTCATTTTACTTCTTCATGGCTACTATTCATGATGTTAAAATTGTTTCTCTTAATGTTAAAGGTTTACGACATCCAGTTAAAAGAACGAACATTTTAGACTACTTGGGTGCTTCTAAAGCTGATATATGTTTTATTCAAGAAACACATGTTGATGATAGCATTTTACAATATATGAAAAAAAAGTGGGTAGACACTATAGTTTCATCACCTGCCCTTGGTAGAAAAAATGGGGTTGCAATTTTCTTTGCAAAGAGATTACATTGTCAGATTATCAATAAATTCTCGGATGCAGAAGGTATATTTATTGTTGTTAAAGTTAAAATTCATGATTCCACCTTCTTTTTACTTAATATCTATGGCCCCACAGCTGATGATCCTTTGTTTTGGTCTAACTTAGCTACAGAAGTTTTAAAGTTGGGACAAGTTCCTTTGATTGTTGGAGGGGATTTTAATGTTATCATTGATCCGCTACTTGATAGACTTTCTACTACCAAGTTTAGACCCCCTAAAGTTTTTCATGCTTTTAAATCTTTCCTAAGTACAACCAAACTGGCTGATGTATGGAGACTACATTTTCCCACTGAAAAATGGTTTTCCTTTTTCTCTAATCCCCATAATTCTCATTCGAGAATTGATTATTTTTTGATTTCTCCTTCCCTACTTCAGTCTGCTACAAATCCTGTTATAGGCACTATAGATATTTCAGACCATGCTTTAATTTCTTTTGTCTTAAATATCTCTACTACTTTTACTAAACAAAATAGATGGCGTATGAACTTGAGCATTGTCCTTACTGATAAGCATAAACCTAAACTATTGCAGGCTATACAAGACTATTTTTTATTCAACCCTGAAGATTCCACATCTATTGTCACCAGATGGGATGCATTCAATGCCTACATTAGAGGTACCACTATTTCCATAATGGCTCATGAAGACAAGCAATTTAACGCTAATATTAAGCATTTGGAAAAGCAAATTGCTAAATTTGAACGTTTGTTTATCTCTTCTAATGACCCCCAGTACAAATTTACACTTCAAAAACTCCGTTATGAATATAATGCCATCCTTAGTCAGAGAGCAGGAGTCCAACTTTCCAAGTCAAATGCTAAATTTCGTTTTAATACTAACAAATCTGGAAAACTCCTTGCTAATTACTTGCGAATTAAAAGAGATAAGACTCAGATTACCTCAATACGAGGATCTCAAGGCAAAGTGGCTATTTCTCATAATGATATTGTGCAAGGATTTTTACGTTTTTATTCAACCCTTTATAGTAAACCTGACACCTGCTCTGAATCTTTAATTGATTCTTTTTTAAATAAGTGCAATTTACCCCATATTTCCTTATCAGATAAAACAGGTCTAGACTCTCCAATTACGTCTGACGAAATTATGCTTGCCATTAAGTCACTTCCCAAGAATAAATCCCCAGGTCCGGATGGTATCCCAGCAGAATTTTACAAAGAATTCCAATCCCATCTTCTCCCTTATTTGCATACTCTTTTCTCTCACTTTAGTTCCACTGGTACTATCTCAGGATCCTTTACGGATGCCTTAATCATTGTTCTGCCCAAGCCTGATAAAGATCCTAGCTTAGTTTCTAACTATCGCCCTATTTCCCTAATAAATCAGGACTGTAAGCTTTATGCGAAAATCCTTGCCACTAGATTAGCTCCTGTCCTCCATTCCATTATTCACCCAGATCAATCTGGTTTCATGAAAAATAGATATTCCGCTAATAACACTAGAACTCTACTACATATTATTGAACAAAGCTCTCACCTTACTTCTCCTGCAGGAGTGATGGCCTTAGATGCAGAAAAAGCATTTGACAAGATTCACTGGCAATTTTTATTTAAAACTTTATTGTCTTTTGATTTTGGTGCCCCTTTTATTCGTATGATTTCTGCTTTATATTTTGCCCCTACTGCTCGTTTGTTCATTAATGGTCAAATTTCAACTCAATTTCCTCTCTTTAGAGGAACTAGGCAAGGTTGTCCCCTTTCTCCACTGTTGTTTCTTTTAGGTATTGAACCTTTTCTTAATTATATTCGCCTTTGTGATGACGTTCAGGGTATTGTAATCAATGATGTTATGGTAAAAACTTTAGCCTATGCGGATGATGTTTTATTATTTATTAATAACCCTCTTTCTTCTGTACCTTCCCTATTAGACATTATTGCTCAATACTCTATGGTTTCAGGTTACAAACTAAATGTTAGCAAGACTTAATTGTTTCCTTTAAATATGTTTTGTACCTCAGAGATGCTCCAGAACACAGATATTCTTTGGCAGCCAACCAAACTTAAATATCTGGGTATTCTATTTGCTTCATCGCTGCCAGCTACATTAAAACGTAACTCTGATTTCATAATTGACTACATTAAAAACAAAACGTCCAAGTGGTCTGCTCTTCATCTCACTTGGTGGGGTAGAATGGAATCTATAAAAATGAATATAGCGCCTAAAGTTTTTTATTCTTTAGCTATGATCCCCACCCAATTTCCTCTCAGTTTTTATAAAACTATTGGCACACTCTTATCCAAATTCGTTTGGTCCAACAAAGTCCCTCGTATTGCTTACAAAAAGTTAAAAATTCCTAAGTCCCGTGCTGGTTTTTCCCTGCCAGATTTTCACCTATACCATAAAGCTTTCATCTTAAAGCAGAGTGCCCTTTGGTTTAATCCTTCACATATGGTAAAACCTCCAATTTGGTTGGATATTGAATCATCCATTGTACGGCCCTTTTCTTTACCTTCATTGATGTCGATGTCCTCCACAGCGAAGGTTGTTCATCTTTCCTCTATCATTAAGTCCTCCAGATTGATAATTAATGACTTAGATTCTAATTTTGAATTACCTCTACTCTCCACAGTCCACTTGTCTTTATGGCACAGTGCGCTCCTTAAATTGAACAGAAACATTTCCTTCTGGTCCTCTTGGATTTCAAGAGGAATTTTATATCTTAAAGATGTATTTAATGGTAATGCTTTTATTCCTTTTGAACAGCTACAGTTAAAGTTTGGTATCCCAGCTGCTGACCTTGTAAAATATCAAGTTCAAGTTCAAAAGACCTTTATTCGAATTTGATAAAATTCATAAAAGTACCGAACACACCAAAGCACATATATACATATAATACAAAACAGTTAAATAAATAGAATTCCATAGTAACAAGACAATTCATACAGTGGTTAAGCAATAGATTCCATTATCTTATAAAGTTCTAGCAGTAGTATCTTTATGACTGATTCTGATTTCAGGGGCTTTCCATAGTCTTACGTGCACGTATGGCTAGTCTTAAAAAAGTGCTAGTGCGAAATGTCAGTTCATCAGTGTCCAAGGTGAGCAACAGCATATAGGATTCCTGAAGTGTAAGAGGTCTGAATTTTCTAAAATATGGGGTTAAAAGCCATTTGGTATATCTCACATAAAATTTACAGAAAAACAGAAAGTGCAAATCATCTTGAGTGCTTATACCGTCACAAGGGCAGGGGGTAAGATCTGTATGATGTTGATACCCCAGAGGAAAAGACAGCAAAAATTTCACAGTTCCTGCCCTTAGACGAAACAGTAGGGATCGCTCCCAATTTGACATAGGGATTGAGAGGTAGGGTGGCATGATTTGCATACAAAGACCATTACCAATGTATTTCTTGACCCCTGATTTCTGTGATTCAATTCCAAGCCGTTCATTGCGGTAAAGTGCATAAAGTGCCTTTTGGACCTCAAATTTGTCCTTTAGTTCGATAGCCCTTGGCTCAGTAAACAAAATGCCTCTACCAATTTGGTTAAATGTTTTAAAAACTTCTTTAAACCAGGGGATCTGCATGCCATTTTCACAATTAAGGCAGTCCTTAATGATGTTTTGCGTAAGGACAGCAGCCTCATTCCTCCAGATTCTGATCCAGAAGAGTGCTGGTCTTGCTTTAATGAAGTCATTTATGAAGGGGAGGTTGAGTTCGTTATGGCAGATAAAATTAGAAGAGGAGATCGGTGCTCCCAGCAATTTTCTGCAAAAACGATTTTCCTCTCTTTGAATGCTAATGCTGCTGGCCGATCCCCAAACTTCGGCTCCATACGTGGCAACAGGGGAACACTGTAGTTTAAAAATTTTTACGATGGCTTTTGTGGCGCCGATTTTCTTTGGGCGGGGGAGACTCAGGACAGAATTGTTGGCTTTCGAGAACTTGCTCGTGGCGTGGGCCACATGCCCACTCCGCGAGCCGTTCGCAGCGAAAACCAACCCCAGATAAGGGAACTTATGGACAGATTCTAGTTTATCTGTTCCAATTCGAATTGTGCTGAGTTTCCTTTTGCCCGGCCAACAGGACATAATAAAAGACTTTTTAAAATTAACTTTCAGATCCAGTCCCTCCATAAAATTTACAAAACTATGTACAAGCAGACGAAGAGCGTTAGGTGTACGTGCCATAAGGACAGCGTCGTCTGCATATAAAAGCACGGGTAGGGGGTTACCTAAAATAGTTGGGACATCAGGGGTAGCTTTCTTTAAACAGTTGGACAAACCATTGATATAAATGATAAACAGCAGGGGTGCTAAAACGCACCCCTGTCTCACCCCCCTCCCTATCTTAATGGCTCCCGATACCTCTCCGCCCATCCCAATACGTACCCGTGCTTTCAGGTCAGTATGAAGATAGGCTAAGAATCTAACAAGAGTGGCATCAAGACCATTGGACAGGAGAGTTAACCAAAGCTTAGATCTATTCACAAGATCGAATGCGGACAAAAGATCCATAAAAGCTAGGTAGGCGGGGGATGAGCGAGCAATGCAGTATTTGTCGATTATCAGTTTTAAATTTAAGCATTGCTCGACTGTTCCTACCCCGCTCCTAAACCCCATCTGGCAGGGATCTAAAAAGTCAGAATCAGACCCCCATTCCAGTACCCTGTTATAAATTATTCGTCCTAGTATTTTTAGAGTATTATCCAGGAGGGAAATGGGACGATAATTTGCTGGGTCTGATCTGTCTCCCTTTTTGTAAATGGGAACGATGATACTAGTAGCCCAGGTGGCAGGCATGGCTACATGTGGGAGACTGTTAAAGATGTTTAAGAGTATTGGCGTCCAAAGAGCAGCATTAAATTTAATAATATCAATGGGGAGGCCGTCCGGCCCGGGCGCCTTGTTACCTAGGCTTTCTTTAATGGCTTTTCTGACTTCTGGGTCCGAGATCTCTAAGCCTTCTGTTTGGTCCATGTTGGGGAGAGGTTGCTCATCAGAGGGGGCAGCATAAATATTAGAAAAATGGGTCTCCCAGGCTGCACTAGTTATATTGCAGCTAGTTTGTGTAAGCTCTTTGCCCATTTCCCTCGTTCTCCTGACAGCCGACCAAAATGGGGCGCTGCCACCCAGATTGGCACTAATGACCAGCTTATCCCAGTGGTCAGAAAGCAAATTTGCCTTCCTTATCGATATTTTGTCTTTGTAGTTTTTCCTGGCAGCTCGAACTACATCTTTACATCTGGGTTTAGCAGAGAGGGCCTTTTTCTTAACTCTCTATTGGCCACGGAGCAAGATGTATCAAACCACCGTGGCTCTTTATGTTCGGTAGGGAGTGGGACAGAGAGGAGAATTTTTATATTTGAGCATAAAGCTTCAAAGTCTGTAATCAGTTTTTCATTGTTTGTGCTTGGGGAGGAGAGGCATTTCAATAAATCAGGATGTGCCTCCTGAATCGTGTCTATAATGGCCCCACAGTCGATTCCCCTCCATTTAAGGCGAAGGCCGTCAATTGAGGGTGTAATATCCCTTGCCCCATTTAAATTCATAAAAATCGGACTGGGTGCGAAATGAAAAATAGCTAACAATGGATTGTGATCACTGAAAGACGTTTGCACCACAGAAGATTTGATTAAACGGTCCGTTAACAGAGGTGATGCAAATATGTAATCGATAATTGAACCGTTATCCCTGCCCTTAAACGTGGGGGCGTAGGGAAAATTCATATCATACCCTACACTCATTACATCAACAAGGTTAAAATCAGAAAGTATGCTGATCAGTTCCAAACCCCTGCGGTCATTACAGTGATCAAAATTAGTAGATCCATAGTTCTCTATAAGTTTCACATTAAAATCACCCCCGATCAGAATGCTAGTCTTAGTGTCTACTGACAGGGAACAATCAATCATGTTTAAAACCTTAGATAATGCAGCAAAGTTTTTGTTCGGTACACCATAAAAATCATTATTATAAAAATTAATTAAATAAATTGTGGTCTTTGATTTCAATTTATATTCCAAAATTTGAATATTGGGATTGGCAAGGTTGTCTAGCTTCAGATCACTAATTGTACCGCCTGCCAAAATTCTGATCCCCATAAAGAGACCACCCACTGCTCGGCCAAAGCTAGGTTTTACTGATGTCAGGCTGAAGCAGTGGTAGCCTTCAATATACAGGTTATCGGCAGCCCAAGTTTCTTGGAACATAAGTATGTCTACATCATTGATTAATTCGATCCAAGCAGGGTCCGAGAGCTTAGATTCTAAACCTGCAACATTCCAGCTTAGAATTGATAGGCCATGTTTGAACCCATGTTTGATGGATGTGCTCCCAGTATTCCCATTATCGTGGTTGAGTGATTCGTTAGAAATGGCCGGGATACTATCCAACAATATAATTTCTGTAACAGCAGTTTTGACGTGGTGCAGTGCAGCTGGAGTTGTAGCACCCTCTAAGTTACAGGCTTTTGCATCGTTACACATTTCTTTATTGAGGGGTATACTCAGTCAATCCTGTTCGTCTAGAGATGATAAATAATCGAACCGGTTGAAAGTAGGAATATTGTACATTGGCCTAACTTCAGTCATCTGTGCAAACTGGAACGGATTAGGGATTGGGTAAGGCCTATCCCTATAATTACTCTGATGCATTGTTGGGGCTTGAAAGTGATGCGGAGGGTTGGGGGTTAGAATTGGCATTGGGGGTTGTGGATGCCAGTTATGATTGTTGGAGTAGGCGGCATTTGGGTTCTGATTTTGGACAAAAAGGGGTGATCTAATCCTAGCTCCAAAATTCGTATCCTGATGAAATTTAGTGGGGAAAGTGTTGGGGAAATTAGCAGTGGCTTGTTCCGGGGGTATCAGGTGTCGGTAGAAATATCCTAAAGGGAGCAGCGTGGTATTGAATTCCCGGGGCGATGGTAGAGGGGCATTGGCTAGTGTTTTCTCTGCCCATTGTGGATTTCTAAAGCTTATGGTGACACAGTCGCCCTCAAATTTTTTCCTAAGTGGTCCAATCCAACCCACTCGCTGTGTGTTAATAATCTCCCTTGCACCATCAATAGGGTAATTGCAATTAGCAATTAGCCAGTGCAGGGTTTTGTTTTTGAGTGATGTGGGATTTTCATCCTGATCCTTTCTTAGTTTGGTGACATTTACTAACACTAGTACATATGCACCGCATTCCGGTGGGAGGTTAATGCGGGCAGGAACTTGTCTGGGTGTTTTTGGAATGGGTTGGGTCGAGATAGGATTGCTTGTAGAAGTTGGAGGGAGACCTGTGGTGCTCACATTTGGAGGTTTAGTATTAGTGATGGTATTGGTACCAGGGTCCTTCCTTTTATCTGTGGGTTCGCTATTAGTGTGCGATGTTACTGCTTTTTGTTTGGTAGTTGGGCCATTGGCCAGTGCGACAGGTGCAGCTTTGTGTGCGTTATTTGGGATAGTTGGAGGTGCTTGTGAAATATTTGTTTTGGAGCCTGCTATTTTGGTGGTGTTGCTGCTATTTGTACTTGTTGCAGGACCTTCCTTTAGGAAATTCTTAAGAGGGCTACTCAATTCAACTAGTTGTTTTTCTATTCGAGTAAGCCTATTTTCGATTGGGGATAGATAAATGCTTAATAGTTCCCCCAGTCTTTCCAGCAGGGGATCGTATGCCTTATCTGTGTTATCATTAGTATCCATTGTTCTACCCTGCTGGACCATTTCGCTTTCATCCCCCTGAGATATTACCGTAACCCTAGTCGTGTTGTGGTTAGGGACAGGGTTGGTATTTTTCCCAGATTTCCTTTGTACCCGGCCATATTTCCTGACCATGGTGACCCGGGGCTTAGGTGCGTGTGACTTCAGTTTTTGAACTGCCCCCTCTCGCCTACCTCTCACTTGCCTGGTGTTATCAGCAGATTTTACTTTGGGAGAGAGGTTAATGGGTAGATCAGGGGTTTTTTCCAAGTCTGTGCTAGTATCAGTGTCTGAATCTAACAGGGGAATGGAGGCTGAAAGGTTAACCTCGCTGGGGATGGTGTGAATGTCAGCACAAACGTCAAGTAGGGGTCTGATGTTATTAGGCATAGCTTGTGCAGGTGTAGTGGCGGTAGCAATAAGGCCAAGTGAGGAACGTTTGGCATGCGCCAGATCTTGTGATACCCTGCGTTCTAGAAGGCTAATGCCCTGATTGATGGCGTCATTGGCCTTCGTTATAAAAAGGTCGATGGGGCCAGTCACAGCGGCAGCTGTTCTGCTGCGAGTGCCCCTTGGTGACATGCTGGCAGTTGCTAGCCCTTGTTCTACAATATGTGTTGCTACACGGAACAACAGACACAAATGTTGTTAACACCTAGCAAAAAGGCAGATAGTCCCAACAATGATTTCTGTAGCCACAGTTCCCGAATGAAGGCTGCCCGATGGGTCAATGAAAAGTACCTTAGAATAATGGCGAAATGGGGTGGCCCCGTCCCGTCCTCCTCGTGCCTCTGAGGGCCACAGAGGGCCCGCCCTTTGCCCGGGCTTAGCCCGCGCGCGTCCCGCGACGCGGGAGTTCTGCGCCCCTTAAGATGCGCCGCCTGGCGCCAAATCGTGTGGTGGGCGGAGTTAGCCGCTGTGCCTGCTGGTTGTTGTGGTCTCCTCCTCTCGGCCGCTGCGCACAGATGGGAAAGTGCATCAGCGGCGGGGGAGACCGGAGGAAGATTGCTGGCGAGATGGCGGGAAACAGTAAATCCGAGGTCCCAGGTAGGCGGGCAGAAAGGTCCGAAAATGCTGCAGATTTTTATGTAACTCAATTTTGGATTCCTTCCCCAATGGTATTCCCTCCTCTACCACCAATGACATATTAATTTACCTCACAGCTGTAACATCTTCCCCTAAAGCTGTCTCTGTTTTTTATAAGAAACTTTCCTCCTAACAGGGCTCCAATGTCCAGATTATTTCGTCGTTTTGGAACAATGAACTTTCCATCTCCCTGTCAGATGACTCATGGTCCTCTATATGGCTTGACAGTATCTCTGGCTGGCTCCCAGTGTCCCTTTATCAAACCAATGCTTATATTTTATTCAACACTTTATGGACTCCATCACGTCTTTTCCATGCAAAACTGTTACTTTCTGATGCTTGTTGGCACTGCAACGCTAGCCCTGGTTCACTTCGCCATATGTTATTTGAGTGTCCAGTTATTATGAAATTTTGGTTGGAAGTATGGAATGTAATTTTGAAAATTTTGCCTTTACAAGATGATATTTCCTTTAATTTTTTAATTTGCAAATCGATTGCCCTAACTCACCCCCTTGCTGACTCAGAGGCAAAATTGTTTAATTTTCTAATCACAGCTGCCTTAAAATCCATTACTTTCTGTTGGAAAGATGCTTCTTCTCTTTCAGTTCATGCTTGGTGGTCATGGATTACCTTTACGAGAAGAGGTGCGCAGCTTTCTCTTAAAGGCGTTACTCATAATTCACAATCATTTCAATCGTTTTGGTCACCTATTGATTCATATGTTTTGCAATGATATTGTTATACCTTTTCTTATGTTCTATTTTTACATTGCATTTTCACTGTAACTCTGTAGTTTATGAATTCACGTTCCTATGACATGTTATTCCCATCCCCTCTTCCTCCCTTCATCCCTACCCTTCCTCCTTAATTGCGATTCTTTTGTATTATTATATGTTAATTCTGCATATTATGATTGTTTACACTTCATATTGGTTATTTGCTCGCTTACGCTTGTAACTTCCCTCCTCTTTTTTGTATTGTATTTATTCGTTTTCCTTTTGCCTTAAAATTTAATAAAATCTTTCTGAACATAAAAAAATAAAACAGATCCTTTTCAATATTTAAACGATCTAACAACAAATTATTTAAACACACATGATTATAAGATGTAGGTATGCTGTACTTACTGAAATAAATTATCGTTCTTGAACATATTTGCGATAAGGGGAGCGAAGCTCTCCCCCAGGCCAATCAGAATGCAGATGAATGCAGTTGCAGTTGAGTGACCTGTGTTGTGGCTGTCTACAGGGAATGCACATATGTAGCTGTCTCGCAGCCCAATCCAGACGTCAATTGAAGACAGGTTTTCATGCAAATAGAGCAGTAAGTGCAGAGAAATGCTCACTCTCTAAAAATGGCATTTATACAATAGTAAGATTAAATCCAACCTCACCAGTAGATAGGATTTATCAATAAATAAATAAAGCTTCTCCTCTCTGATATGGAATTACCCCCCAAAAAGTATAAGGGAATACCCAATGCTAACCTATGAGAGGGGCAGACCTCACAGTAGTGAAAAATGTAATAGACTGTTTGATACTACTAGGACATACAAACTACCACAGTACATGTCTTACCTTTTACTTACATAGCATGATGCCCCTAGGACTACCTAGGGCCTACCTTAGGGGTTACTGATATGTAATAAAATTGGAGTTTAAGGCTTGGCAAGTAGTTTTAAATGCCAAGTCGAAGTGGCAGTACACTGCAGCACAGGCACTGCAGTAGCAGGCTTGAGACAGGTTTGAAATGCTATTTCTTTGGGCGGCACAATCAGTCCCTGGGTATATGGTATACCACTTTACAAGGGGCTTTCAAGTAAATTAAATCTGTCAGTCAGGTATACTCCAATTATACACATGATTAGGGAAGAAGCACGTGCACTTCAGCACTGATTAGTAGCGATAAAGTGATCAGAGTCCTAAGGCCAACAAAAAGATACAACAAAATGCGGAGCTGAAAAGCAATAAGGTGGGGTTGGGACCACCCTAAGAATGCAAGGTCCAACAAAAACGAACTAAGGATAACATGAGTAAAACATCAGGTTTCTCTACAGCATTTGGTGAGACAAGTGGGCCTTCTTTATCTTCCATAAATGCAATCTTTCCCGGACCCCTTTATTATATAGCTCTTCAAGGAAAAAATATAAAGCACTTACAAAGGAGCCTCAAATACTCAAAGATGGTAGACTTCTGTAATATGGGCCATATACTAAAAGCAGCACGAAAACAGAGTGCAATAGGGTCCAAAAAACTTGAGTGACCCATGGGAGTATGTATGCAAGCCTATGGTATTCCAAACTAGAGATATACGCATGCAATTTTTGTTTTTAGGAGAGAATGTGCCTGCTGAAAAGACATTATTTTTAAAAAGTGCATTGCAGAATATCAGGAATTTGCTGTGGGACACCTTGAAAACTTGCATACAGATTATGTGCACATGCCTTACAGTTAGTTGTTGTGGCCGAGTGGTTAAGGCGATGGACTAGAAATCCATTGGGGTCTCCCCGCGCAGGTTCGAATCCTGCCGACAACGAGAATCTTTTTAACATCGGCTACAATTTCAGAAGATAACCTTTAGTATTTCTTCCATGTCAGTTTTATAAATAGGTGGCTTATTTTGGTGTCACTATTGCCATATCACATATTTATTATCGCTCCCCCTTTCATATCTTTGCTATAACTCTCGTCCTTCATTAGCGCTGGTGCAAACGCTTCAAATTAATATACCCTGGCTCTCTCGGTCATACCTGTGCATGCACTTGAAACTTACTTTACCAATAAAAGAAGCAAATAGAGAAATAAAATAAAAGTGCTAGCTGGATTAGGCAAACACACTTCATAAAACTGCATTTTCTTTTCTATTCTCCCCCGTGTTACAAGCTTAACTGCTCCCTGTGTAATTTCTCCTAACCTGCTGTTCCTGGAAGAGAATTTCATCTACAAGCTCTTTCTGTGTTTTTTCCTAGTCTTTTCTTTCCCTTTTCTTAGATTTGTAACTGTTCCTTTACGTGCTCTATTTAGGCGCCATTAATCTCATTTGAGCTCCTTGTACCTGCTGCTGTTTTCTTCACACCTCATACTTTCTTTTCCCTCTTTCTCTCTTTCTCTGCGGTTGGTGGCTACTTTCCAAAGAGTCTGATGCCCCAATGTTCCTTCGTCTTGTTGTCAGACGTGAATTTGAAAAGCAACAAAATTAACAAGCCTTTACCACTCACACATGGCAGAAGTTAATACTTTAATTCAATGAGCTAAGAAAAGTGTGTTGTGGGGCCCCTACGAGCCATGGTGCTTTCTACATCATAATTAGGCATGCAGTCATTAGCCACAGCTCTGATTATGGGTCACTGAGGTCAGTTTCAATAATTCCTCAAAAACCTAACCATGCAGTCCCCCCTAACTGTGTAGTTATCTTCCTTTACTGCTGTTTGTGTGATTAGCTGGGAGGAGCTCACGGCAGCATCCTCCCAATAAAAATGTAGATGGACCGTTCCTTAACTCTTTCTTGCTTCACATACAGATGGCTTGAGGTAAACAGAATAGAATATCTGCGCCAGGTGTGTTTCTCTGCATTGGTGTCCCATCACAGGCCCACCAGTGTATGTGTGATCTTTGACTTCTGCCAGTTCACAAGCAGGCGGCCAGGAAACGGTTTCAGCCTATCAACCACTGAGGAGATAAAGCCTTTGTATAAGGAATGAGGAAGCAATGAACACATTCAGCCTATCACAGGAGTAGCTCTGAGTGTTCCGAATTATAATTTCTCCATGTCACTGTACGTTATTGAGCCCAAGTAGCTCACCGTGATCGTATAGTGGTTAGTACTCTGCGTTGTGAACGCAGCAACCTCGGTTCGAATCTGAGTCACGGCATTGTGGTTGGCAATGTCACAGCAGTTGGGTTTTTCCTTTACAGAATTCCCAAATGTACCAGTTGTTTTTGTAAAATGTCTATTAAAAACGGATCCTTTTAAATATTTAAACGATCGAACGACAAATTATTTAAACACACATGATTATAAGATGTAGGTATACTGTAATTACTGACATAAATTATCGTTCTTGAACATATTTGCGGTGGGGGGAGCGGAGCTCTCCCCCATGCCAATCAGAATGCAGATGAATTCAGTTGCAGTTGAGTGACCTGTGTTTTGGCTGTCTACAGGGAATGCACATATGTAGCTGTCTCGCAGCCCAATCCAGACGTCAATTGAAGACAGGTTTTCATGCAAATAGAGCTGTAAGTGCAGAGAAATGCTCACTCTCTAACAATGATTCAGAAAAGGGGGTGGTGATGGACAGAGTATCTGAATTAAACAGAACACTCCTACCCAGTCCAAAGATCAGGGCTTGATCCATCACCGTTTTTTAGCTCACTGCACCATCCCAGCTCAGAACCTGGCTACATGCAAATTAGTCTGTCCCTGGCCCAGTGCATCATGGGAACAGGGCAGACCAAACTACCAAGCCAATTCTTATACTGGGAAGGAAACAAGCTTCCGGGGACCGGTTTCTGGCATTTCAGCCGTCTCCGGCCCGGCTTGCTTGAATCCTGATGGTGCAGTGAGCAAGGGACTCACATCTGAGTATACCCTTCCACGCTTATGGTGGACAAAATGATTCAGAAAAGGGGGTGGTGATGGACAGAGTATCTGAATTAAACAGAACACTCCTACCCAGTCCAAAGATCAGGGCTTGATCCATCACCGTTTTTTAGCTCACTGCACCATCCCAGCTCAGAACCTGGCTACATGCAAATTAGTCTGTCCCTGGCCCAGTGCATCATGGGAACAGGGCAGACCAAACTACCAAGCCAATTCTTATACTGGGAAGGAAACAAGCTTCCGGGGACCGGTTTCTGGCATTTCAGCCGTCTTCGGCCCGGCTTGCTTGAATCCTGATGGTGCAGTGAGCAAGGGACTCACATCTGAGTATACCCTTCCACGCTTATGGTGGACAAAATGATTCAGAAAAGGGGGTGGTGTTGGACAGAGTATCTGAATTAAACAGAACACTCCTACCCAGTCCAAAGATCAGGGCTTGATCCATCACCGTTTTTTAGCTCACTGCACCATCCAAGCTCAGAACCTGGCTACATGCAAATTAATCTGTCCCTGGCCCAGTGCATCATGGGAACAGGGCAGACCAAACTACCAAGCAAATAGAGCAGTAAGTGCAGAGAAATGCTCACTCTCTAACAATGGCATTTATACAATAGTAAAATTAAATCCAACCTCACCAGTAGATAGGATTTATCAATAAATAAATAAGGCGTCTCCTCTCTGATATGGAATTACCCCCCAAAAAGTATAAGGGAATACCCAATGCTAACCAATGAGAGGGGCAGACCTCACAGTAGTGAAAAATGTAATAGACTGTTTGATACTACTAGGACATACAAACTACCACAGTACATGTCTTACCTTTTACTTACATAGCATGATGCCCCTAGGACTACCTAGGGCCTACCTTAGGGGTTACTGATATGTAATAAAATTGGAGTTTAAGGCTTGGCAAGTATTTATTTATTTATTTTGCGTGTTTATAGAGCGCTTGAATAAACTCCCAGAGGAGTATCTCCGCGCTAGCTGACTGCTGAACCTGCAGGAGATCGAATTACATGGCTGCAATCTAGTTCTTAAACGGTATGGTTAGACCTGGAACAAGAACGTCTTCAGCTTTTTCCTGAAGGCCAGATGATTTTCAAGCTGCCTAAGCTGGAGAGGGAGACCATTCCATATCCTCGGTCCCCTCACAGACAGAGCCTTACCCCCTTGCCTTACCCGCTTGATCCTAGGAATCGTGTGAAGCATTTGGTCACTGGACCGTAGACTAGAGAGACAAAGAGCCCACTCACCCTACCCACCCCTTCCAAAGGGAACCCCAGAGTTGTCACTGCTTGGTTTAAGAGAGTTGAGATCTCTCCAACCCTTTCCTCGGAGAGGATCAATTTAGCCCATTTAAGGCGTCGTCCACAGAGTGAGACTACAGACTCATCGGGAGGAGCTAATACGGGGTTAATAGGGCCCTTTTTTACAAGGCGCCACCACTGGGCCATGGTTAAGGAAAGTGGATTGTGATCACTTTCAATCGTCGGGACCACAACCATATCCCTCACATGGTTCCAGAGACATACATCTAATAAGATGTAGTCTATTCTAGAGGTGTGTCCTGGTCTATTATAAGTGTGGGCCCCCCCCATCCGAAATTGTCCTTCCATTCACTGCCCTTAGATTTTGTTCAAGGCTCAGGGAGTATAGCTGTAACGCCACTTCTGACCATCTCCTAATGGGTGGAATCTCTGGAACAGGAATCCCTATCCTAGTGTCCTCCTCGTCCTGGTCAAGGGCAACATCCGAGCCTAGGGGCTCAAACGTACAATTCATGTCACCCGCAACCAGGGTACATGACTTGTGTGGAGTTTTATTCAGAAGGGTCTCAAGGAGAGATAATACAGAGGACTTCCTCCCGCCCTTAGTCCCTCTGGCGTAGACATTATAGACATTTAAAACTATTCTTCCCCTTTGGTCTCTTAAAATAATGTTTTGAATATCCGGTCAACCTGTCTGTGGCTCCTCTATTCTGCAGTCTAAGGAGGCTGCTACCCATATGAGCAGACCACCCGAGGGGCGTCCTCTCCCTGTTTCCGAGGTTAACGCGGGTACAGAGTAGGAGGAGAATCCCACCCTATGTGCCGACTCCAAGCTCCAGGTCTCTTGAAAGATACATAAGGAGTGCTCATCAACCCAAGCATTCCAATCTGGAAGGGCCAACTTTCTTGCGATCCCTGCGACATTCCAGCTGAAAACCTTAAAAACTAGGTCCGTCACAGCTGGTGTGTCACTGGTCGCGGTAACACTACTATCTGTAGGTCTCACAGGGGGAACTTGCAAATAACAACAATCTAGAGGAATATCCATAAAGGGCACCAGGCCACTAGCGCTTACAATTGGGGGAGAGGTAGTTCGGGGAGGTGATACTACCATTGGGTCTATTCTATTCACAGTTGCTTTCACTGCAACTGCATTTATATATCCCCTTGGATCGCCCTCCTCCAGTCAGCAGCACCCTGGCACCCACGGAGGGTTCAGGCCATTGCCCACAGGACCCCCAGCCCAGCATGTGTCCCAATTTTGGCAAAGACCAGGGGTACTAGGGCTCTCCCATGGCGACATAACAATTTGCCTAGGGTAGAAATAGGATAGGTCCACTACTTTAACCCCTGCTACATTCATGTTTTTTATAGGGCTACAGATGGAGCTCACTACTCTGGGGTCTTGAAAGTTTATTATTATGCAATCCCCTTCCTGAGTTTTTTTCCCATGCCCTACCAACCCTACTCTGCGGACACTTAGAATAATCCCATCCACACCAGTCGGAATTGGCTTGTTTGACTTTAGCCAGTGGATGCACTTATTCTTAAGAGATTGGTGGTTCTCCAATTGGCCTTCCTTCAGAGGGGGAACATTTACCAGAACAGCAACAAATGGTTGGCAGTCTGGCGGGAGGTTTACATGGGGGATCCGGCGTGCAAAATTTCGAAGGGCCACTGAGGTAATAGCTGGTGCTATAGTTTGGGGAGCAGTTTTAGTGATCTTCCCTGTCGCTGTTCCCTGAGCTTTATCTTGTAAGCCAGGTGTTTGACTAGCTTTTGCTTTACCACTGCTAGCCTGGGGCTGTACTTGTGGAGGTGGCTTAGGTGCAGTTTTGGCAGCCTCCATAAGTGTTCACGTTCCCTTGGGTTGGGGCCCTGCTTTAGGTGGGGAGGGGATTTTGGGTGCTAGAGCTTGCACTCTACTAGTTTCAACCTTTTTTGCCCTTTTTGGGGGATTGGAATCTGCCTGCGATGATAAGGAAGCTACTGGGGGGTCTCCCCGCGCAGGTTCGAAACCTGCCGACAACGAGAATCTTTTTAACATCGGCTACAATTTCAGAAGTTAACCTTTAGTATTTCTTCCATGTCAGTTTTATAAATTGGTGGCTTATTTTGGTGTCACTATTGCCATATCACATATTTATTATCGCTCCCCCTTTCATATCTTTGCTATAACTCTCGTCCTTCATTAGCGCTGCTGCAAATGCTTCTAATTATTATACCCTGGCTCTCTCGGTCATACCTGTGCATGCACTTGAAACTTACTTCACCAATAAAATAAGCAAATAGAGAAATAAAATAAAAGTGCTAGCTGGATTAGGCAAACACACTTCATAAAACTGCATTTTCTTTTCTATTCTCCCTCGTGTTACAAGCTTAACTGCTCCCTGTGTAATTTCTCTTAACCTGCTGTTCCTGGAAGAGAATTTCATCTACAAGCTCTTTCTGTGTTTTTTCCTAGTCTTTTCTTTCCCTTTTCTTAGATTTGTAACTGTTCCTTTACGTGCTCTATTTAGGCGCCATTAATCTCATTTGAGCTCCTTGTACCTGCTGCTGTTTTCTCCATGTTCCTTCGTCTTGTTGTCAGATGTGAATTTGAAAAGCAACAAAATTAACAAGCCTTTACCACTCACACATGGCAGAAGTTTATACTTTAATTCAATGAGCTAAGAAAAGTGTGTTGTGGGGCCCCTACGAGCCATGGTGCTTGCTTCATCATAATTAGGCATGTAGTCATTAGCCACAGCTCTGATCATGGGTCACTGAGGTCAGTTTCAATAATTCCTCAAAAACCTAACCATGCAGTCCCCCCTAACTGTGTAGTTATCTTGCTTTACTGCTGTTTTTGTGATTAGCTGGGAGGAGCTCACGGCAGCATCCTCCCAATAAAAGTGTAGATGGACCGCTCCTTAACTCTTTCTTGCTTCACATACAGATGACTTGAGGAGGTACAGGGGAGATGCAGGTCTAATAGACAGAATAGAATATCTGCGCCAGGTGTGTTTCTCTGCATTGGTGTCCCATCACAGGCCCACAAGTGTATGTGTGATCTTTGACTCCTGGCAGTTCACAAGCAGGCGGCCAGGAAACGGTTTCAGCCTATCAACCACCGAGGAGATAAAGCCTTTGTATAAGGAATGAGGAAGCAATGAACACATTCAGCCTATCACAGGAGTAGCTCTGAGTGTTCCGAATTATAATTTCTCCATGTCACTGTATGTTATTGAGCCCAAGTAGCTCGCCGTGATCGTATAGTGGTTAGTACTCTGCGTTGTGAACACAGCAACCTCGGTTCGAATCCAAGTCACGGCATTGTGGTTGGCAATGTCACGGCAGTCGGGTTTTTCCTTTACAGAATTCCCAAATGTACCAGTTGTTTTTGTAAAATGTCTATTAAAAACAGATCCTTTTAAATATTTAAACGATCGAACGGCAAATTATTTAAACACACATGATTATAAGATGTAGGTATACTGTACTTACTGACATAAATTATCGTTCTTGAACATATTTGCGGTGGGGGGAGCGGAGCTCTCCCCCATGCCAATCAGAATGCAGATGAATGCAGTTGAAGTTGAGTGACCTGTGTTGTGGCTGTCTACAGGGAATGCACATATGTAGCTGTCTCGCAGCCCAATCCAGACGTCAATTGAAGACAGGTTTTCATGCAAATAGAGCAGTAAGTGCAGAGAAATGCTCACTCTCTAACAATGGCATTTATACAATAGTAAAATTAAATCCAACCTCACCAGTAGATAGGATTTATCAATAAATAAATAAAGTGTCTCCTCTCTTATATGGAATTATCCCCCAAAAAGTATAAGGGAATACCCAATGCTAACCTATGAGAGGGGCAGACCTCACAGTAGTGAAAAATGTAATAGACTGTTTGATACTACTAGGACATACAAACTACCACAGTAAATGTCTTACCTTTTACTTACATAGCATGATGCCCCTAGGACTACCTAGGGCCTACCTTAGGGGTTACTGATATGTAATAAAATTGGAGTTTAAGGCTTGGCAAGTAGTCTTAAATGCCAAGTCGAAGTGGCAGTACACTGCAGCACAGGCACTGCAGTAGCAGGCTTGAGACAGGTTTGAAATGGTATTTCATTGGGCGGCACAATCCGTCCCTGGGTATATGGTATACCACTTTACAAGGGGCTTTCAAGTAAATTAAATCTGTCAGTCAGGTATACTCCAATTATACACATGAATAGGGAAGAAGCATGTGCACTTCAGCACTGATTAGTAGTGATAAAGTGTTCAGAGTCCTAAGGCCAACAAAAAGATACAGCAAAATGCGTAGGTGAAAAGCAATAAGGTAGGGTTGAGACCACCTTAAGAATGCAAGGTCTAACAAAAACCAACTAAGGATAACATGAGTAAAACATCAGGTTTCTCTACAGCATTTGGTGAGACAAGTGGGCCTTCTTTTATCTTCCATAAATGCAATCTTTCCCGGACCCATTTATTATATAGCTCTTCACGGAAAAAAGATAAAGCACTTACAAAGGAGCCTCAAATACTCAAAGATGGTAGACTTCTGTAATATGGGCCATAGACTAAAAGCAGCACGAAAACAGAGTGCAACAGGGTCCACAAAACTTGAGTGACCCATGAGAGTATGCACGCAAGCCTATGGTATTCCAAACTAGAGATATACGCATGCAATGTTTGTTTTTAGGAGAGAATGTGCCTGCTGAAAAAAACATTATTTTTAAAAAGTGCATTGCAGAATATCAGGAATTTGCTGTGGGACACCTTGAAAACTTGCATACAGATTATGTGCACAAGACTTACAGTCAGTTGTTGTGGCCGAGTGGTTAAGGCGATGGACTAGAAATCCATTGGGGTCTCCCCGCGTAGGTTCAAATCCTGCCGACAACGAGAATCTTTTTAACATCGGCTACAATTTCAGAAGTTAACCTTTAGTATTTCTTCCATGTCAGTTTTAGAAATAGGTGGCTTATTTTGGTGTCACTATTGCCATATCACATATTTATTATCACTCCCCCTTTCATATCTTTGCTATAACTCTCATCCTTCATTAGCGCTGGTGAAAACGCGTCAAATTATTATACCCTGGCTCTCTCGGTCATACCTGTGCATGCACTTGAAACTTACTTTACCAATAAAAGAAGCAAATAGAGAAATAAAATAAAAGTGCTAGCTGGATTAGGCAAACACACTTCATAAAACTGCATTTTCTTTTCTATCCTCCCCCTTGTTACAAGCTTAACTGCTCCCTGTGTAATTTCTCTTAACCTGCTGTTCCTGGAAGAGAATTTCATCTACAAGCTCTTTCTTTGTTTTTTCCTAGTCTTTTCTTTCCCTTTTCCTAGATTTGTAACTGTTCCTTTACGTGCTCTATTTAGGCGCCATTAATCTCATTTGAGCTCCTTGTACCTGCTGCTGTTTTCTCCACACCTCATACTGCCTTTTCCCTCTTTTTCTCTTTCTCAGTGGTTGGTGGCTACTTTCCAAAGTGTCTGATGCCCCAATGTTCCTTCGTTTGGTTGTCAGACGTGAATTTGAAAAGCAACAAAATTAACAAGCCTTTACCACTCACACATGGCAGAAGTTTATACTTTAATTCAATGAGCTAAGAAAAGTGTGTTGTGGGGCCCCTACGAGCCATGGTGCTTGCTTCATCATAATTAGGCATGCAGTCATTAGCCACAGCTCTGATTATGGGTCACTGAGGTCAGTTTCAATAATTCCTCAAAAACCTAACCATGCAGTCCCACCTAACTGTGTAGTTATCTTGCTTTACTGCTGTTTGTGTGATTAGCTGGGAGGAGCTCACGGCAGCATCCTCCCAATAAAAGTGTTGATGGACCGCTCCTTAACTCTTTCTTGCTTCACATACAGATGGCTTGAGGAGGTACAGGGGAGATGCAGGTCTAATAAACGGAATAGAATATCTGCGCCAGGTGTGTTTCTCTGCATTGGTGTCCCATCACAGGCCCACCAGTGTATGTGTGATCTTTGACTCCTGCCAGTTCACAAGCAGGCGGCCAGGAAACGGTTTCAGCCTATCAACCACTGAGGAGATAAAGCCTTTGTATAAGGAATGAGGAAGCAATGAACACATTCAGCCTATCAGAGGAGTAGCCCTGAGTGTTCCGAATTATAATTTCTTCATGTCACTGTACGTTATTGAGCCCAAGTAGCTCGCCGTGATCGTATAGTGGTTAGTCCTTTGCGTTGTGAATGCAGCAACCTCGGTTCGAATCCAAGTCACGGCATTGTGGTTGGCAATGTCACGGCAGTTGGGTTTTTCCTTTACAGAATTCCCAAATGTACCAGTTGTTTTTGTAAAATGTCTATTAAAAACAGATCCTTTTAAATATTTAAACGATCGAACGACAAATTATTTAAACACACATGATTATAAGATGTAGGTATACTGTACTTACTGACATAAATTATCGTTCTTGAACATATTTGCGGTGGGGGAGCGGAGCTCTCCCCCATGCCAATCAGAATGCAGATGAATGCAGTTGCAGTTGAGTGACCTGTGTTGTGGCTGTCTACAGGGAATGCACATATGTAGCTGTCTCGCAGCCCAATCCAGACGTCAATTGAAGACAGGTTTTCATGCAAATAGAGCAGTAAGTGCAGAGAAATGCTCACTCTCTAACAATGGCATTTATACAATAGTTAAATTAAATCCAACCTCACCAGTAGATAGGATTTGTCAATAAATAAATAAAGTGTCTCCTCTCTGATATGGAATTACCCCCAAAAAAGTATAAGGGAATACCCAATGCTAACCTATGAGAGGGGCAGACCTCACAGTAGTGAAAAATGTAATAGACTGTTTGATACTACTAGGACATACAAACTACCACAGTACATGTCTTACCTTTTACTTACATAGCATGATGCCCCTAGGACTACCTAGGGCCTACCTTAGGGGTTACTGATATGTAATAAAATTGGAGTTTAAGGCTTGGCAAGTAGTTTTAAATGCCAAGTCGAAGTGGCAGTACACTGCAGGACAGGCACTGCAGTAGCAGGCTTGAGACAGGTTTGAAATGCTACTTCTTTGAGCGGCACAATCAGTCCCTGGGTATATGGTATACCACTTTACAAGGGGCTTTCAAGTAAATTAAATCTGTCAGTCAGGTATACTCCAATTATACACATGATTAGGGAAGAAGCACGTGCAGTTCAGCACTGATTAGTAGCGATAAAGTGATCAGAGTCCTAAGGCCAACAAAAAGATACAGCAAAATGCGGAGGTGAAAAGCAATAAGGTGGGGTTGGGACCACCTTAAGAATGCAAGGTCTAACAAAAACGAACAAAGGATAACATGAGTAAAACATCAAGTTTCTCTACAGCATTTGGAGAGACAAGTGGGCCTTCTTTTATCTTCCATAAATGCAATCTTTCCCGGACCGCTTTATTATATAGCTCTTCAAGGAAAAAAGATAAAGCACTTACAAAGGAGCCTCAAATACTCAAAGATGGTAGACTTCTGTAATATGGGCCATAGACTAAAAGCAGCACGAAAACAGAGTGCAATAGGGTCCAAAAAACAAGAGTGACCCATGGGAGTATGCATGCAAGCCTATGGTATTCAAAACTAGAGATATACGCATGCAATTTTTGTTTTTAGGAGAGAATGTGCCTGCTGAAAAAACATTATTTTTAAAAAGTGTAATGAAGAATATCAGGAATTTTCTGTGGGACACAATGAAAACTTGCATACAGATTATGTGCCCATGACTTGCAGTCAGTTGTTGTGGCCGAGTGGTTAAGGCTATGGACTAGAAATCCATTGGGGTCTCCCCGCGCAGGTTCGAAACCTGCTGACAACGAGAATCTTTTTAACATCGGCTACAATTTGAGAAGTTAACCTTTAGTATTTCTTCCATGTCAGTTTTATAAATAGGTGGCTTATTTTGGTGTCACTATTGCCATATCACATATTTATTATCGCTCCCCCTTTCATATATTTGCTATAACTCTCGTCCTAGATTAGCGCTGGTGCAAACACTTCTAATTATTATACCCTGGCTCTCTCGGTCATACCTGTGCATGCACTTGAAACTTAATTTACCAATAAAAGAAGCAAATAGAGAAATAAAATAAAAGTGCTGGCTGGATTAGGCAAACACACTTCATAAAACTGCATTTTCTTTTCTATTCTCCCCCGTGTTACAAGCTTAACTGCTCCCTGTGTAATTTCTCTTAACCTGCTGTTCCTGGAAGAGAATTTCATCTACAAGCTCTTTCTGTGTTTTTTTCCTAGTCTTTTCTTTCCCTTTTCTTAGATTTGTAACTGTTCCTTTACGTGCTCTATTTAGGCGCCATTAATCTCATTTGAGCTCCTTGTACCTGCTGCTGTTTTCTCCACACCTGATACTATCTTTTGTTTCTTTCGCTCTTTCTCTGCGGTTGGTGGCTACTTTCCAAAGCGTCTGATGCCCCAATGTTCCTTTGTCTTGTTGTCAGATGTGAATTTGAAAAGCAACAAAATTAACAAGCCTTTACAACTCACACATGGCAGAAGTTTATACTTTAATTCAATGAGCTAAGAAAAGTGTGTTGTGGGGCCCCTACGAGCCATGGTGCTTGCTTCATCATAATTAGGCATGCAGTCATTAGCCACAGCTCTGATCATGGGTCACTGAGGTCAGTTTCAATAATTCCTCAAAAACCTAACCATGCAGTCCCCCCTAACTGTGTAGTTATCTTGCTTTAATGCTGTTTTTGTGATTAGCTGGGAGGAGCTCACGGCAGCATCCTCCCAATAAAAGTGTAGATGGACCGCTCCTTAACTCTTTCTTGCTTCACATACAGATGGCTTGAGGAGGTACAGGGGAGATGCAGGTCTAATAGACAGAATAGAATATCTGCGCCAGGTGTGTTTCTCTGCATTGGTGTCCCATCACAGGCCCACAAGTGTATGTGTGATCTTTGACTCCTGGCAGTTCACAAGCAGGCGGCCAGGAAATGGTTTCAGCCTATCAACCACTGAGGAGATAAAGCCTTTGTATAAGGAATGAGGAAGCAATGAACACATTCAGCCTATCACAGGAGTAGCTCTGAGTGTTCAGAATTATAATTTCTCCATGTCACTGTACGTTATTGAGCCCAAGTAGCTCGCCGTGATCGTATAGTGGTTAGTACTCTGCGTTGTGAACGCAGCAACCTCGGTTTGAATCCGAGTCACGGCATTGTGGTTGGCAATGTCACGGCAGTCGGGTTTTTCCTTTAAAGAATTCCCAAATGTACCAGTTGTTTTTGTAAAATGTCTATTAAAAACAGATCCTTTTAAATATTTAAACGATCGAACGGCAAATTATTTAAACACACATGATTATAAGATGTAGGTATACTGTACTTACTGACATAAATTATCGTTCTTGAACATATTTGCGGTGGGGGGAGCGGAGCTCTCCCACATGCCAATCAGAATGCAGATGAATGCAGTTGCAGTTGAGTGACCTGTGTTGTGGCTGTCTACAGGGAATGCACATATGTAGCTGTCTCGCAGCCCAATCCAGACGTCAATTGAAGACAGGTTTTTATGCAAATAGAGCAGTAAGTGCAGAGAAATGCTCACTCTCTAAAAATGGCAGTTATACAATAGTAAGATTAAATCCAACCTCACCAGTAGATAGGATTTATCAATAAATAAATAAAGCTTCTCCTCTCTGATATGGAATTACCCCCCAAAAAGTATAAGGGAATACCCAATGCTAACCTATGAGAGGGGCAGACCTCACAGTAGTGAAAAATGTAATAGACTGTTTGATACTACTAGGACATACAAACTCCCACAGTACATGTCTTACCTTTTACTTACATAGCATGATGCCCCTAGGACTACCTAGGGCCTACCCTAGGGGTTACTGATATGTAATAAAATTGGAGTTTAAGGCTTGGCAAGTAGTTTTAAATGCCAAGTCGAAGTGGCAGTACACTGCAGCACAGGCACTGCAGTAGCAGGCTTGAGACAGGTTTGAAATGCTATTTCTTTGGGCGGCACAATCAGTCCCTGGGTATATGGTATACCACTTTACAAGGGGCTTTCAACTAAATTAAATCTGTCAGTCAGGTATACTCCAATTATACACATGATTAGGGAAGAAGCACGTGCACTTCAGCACTGATTAGTAGCGATAAAGTGATCAGAGTCCTAAGGCCAACAAAAAGATACAGCAAAATGCGGAGGTGAAAAGCAATAAGGTGGGGTTGGGACCACCTTAAGAATGCAAGGTCTAACAAAAACGAACTAAGGATAACATGAGTAAAACATCAGGTTTCTCTACAGCATTTGGTGACACAAGTGGGCCTTCTTTTATCTTCCATAAATGCAATCTTTCCCGGACCCCTTTATTATATAGCTCTTCGAAGAAAAAATATAAAGCACTTACAAAGGAGCCTCAAATACTCAAAGATGGTAGACTTCTGTAATATGAGCCATATACTAAAAGCAGCACGAAAACAGAGTGCAATAGGGTCCAAAAAACTTGAGTGACCCATGAGAGTATGCATGCAAGCCTATGGTATTCCAAACTAGAGATATACGCATGCAATTTTTGTTTTTAGGAGAGAATGTGCCTGCTGAAAAAAACATTATTTTTAAAAAGTGCATTGCAGAATATCAGGAATTTGCTGTGGGACACCTTGAAAACTTGCATACAGATTATGTGCACATGCCTCACAGTCAGTTGTTGTGGCCGAGTGGTT